>NC_141044.1:36850000-36892500 GCF_052040795.2 Danio rerio
AGCTGGTCATCTCCCAGCCTGACCAGCTAAGACCAGGCTGGAAATGGCTGGAAACCAGCCTGGAAATGGCCAAAACCCCTCTAAAACCAGGCTGGCCGACCAGCTAAAACCAGCCTAGGCTGGTTTAAGCTGGATTTTTCTGTAGGGAGCCCCCTAAAATCAGCCTAGCGATATCCAAATATGAGATATACCTTCATATGGAACAATGATACTGGAAATTTGAATATTTTATTTATAACCAGCATTGGGCAGCACAGTGGCTCTGTCAGTTGGCACTGTCACCTTACAGCAAGAAGGTCGCTGGTTTGAGTCCCGGCTGGGCTAGTTGGCATTTCTTTGGGGAGTTTGCATGTCCTTAACCCAAAACCGTCATTGAGGGAAAAGTAAATCATACAAAATTGTACGAATTAGATAGTATGAATTCATACGAATTAGCCATTAAATCAAAACGTTATGAAAAGCCATGAGATTATGTTGAATAATTCCCAGTAACGTCGCAAGGTTTTTCAATGTATTTTAATGAGTTAGGGGTTAATGTACCACACTCATGTCAGAACACTTCAGTACTGCATTCCATCTGATTAAACACCATGATTGAACAGGCAGAATGATGTACATTATGTAGGAAACCAATATATTTGCCTTTCTGTTTATGTTGCACTGAACATACAATATAATGCACATATGGGGAGCTGGAATTTTTAGCGGGCTTGGTAGAATTTTGAGGGTCTAGAGTCTCCTTAAAATCAGTCTAGCAATGCCCATGTCTGAATATTTAATGTATCTTCGTATGAAACAGTGGTGATTCTGGAAATTTAAATACACATGACACATAATCAGCATTTTTTATAATTCTTTTTAACTGTACTCTTCAATGCTCAATGTAAAAACATGATTTCATTCACTCATTATTCTTCAGCTTAGTCCCTTATTTATCAGGGGTTACCACAGCAAAATGAACCGTCCACTTTTCCGGCAAATGTTTTAGGCAGCTGATGCCCTTCCAGCTGCAACCCAGTACTGGGAAACACCCATACACTCTCGCATTCACACACAGCCTCAAAGACTGCCGTCAATTTAGTTAATCCAATTCACCTGTACCGCATGTCTTTGAACTGTGGGGGAAGACCGGAGCACCCGGAGAAAAACCCACGCCATCATGAGAACATGCAAACCCCACAACGAAATGCCAACTGGCCCAGCCGGGACTTGCTGCACTGTTGCCTCACAGCAAGAACGCCGCTGGTTTGAGTCCCGGCTGGCCCGGTGAGTCACCCCAACATGATTTCAAAAATTTTTTTAAAAATTCAGTTTTAGTAATTTCCAGAAACCATGTTCGTTTGTTTTGCAATCGTAATCTTCAAAGCACAAGAGAAAACATGATATCTGAAAATGGAATATTCACGATGAATTTGACATGTAAACGATGACAGTATTTCTAATTTTACTTAAGTTATAAACATATTCATATATCATGTGAATATATTTAAGTGGGGTTTATTTATAAACTAATTTCGAGAGGATCACGTGCTTATGATCAACACGGCTGGCACTTCATTAGCGCTGTAATCTGCTCAATTAGATGATTGTGGAGGCAATCTTCGTCTTGAAGTTTCCCCCTCTTCCCCCCCCTACTTTCCACCCTTTTTCCAAAAGGCCGACACGGTAGCCCAGTGGCAAGCACTATTGACTCACAGCAAGACCACCGCTGGTCCAACCTCCTATAGGGCCAGTCGGTGTTTCAATGTTCTCTCAGTGTTCGCGTGGGGTTTCCCGGTTTCCTTTCCTCGACACCCTCCAAAAACATACACCACAGCCAATCGACTAAACCAAATTATCACCCAAGACAACCTTAGTTTACACTTCTCACACGGCGACAAGCAGGGGAGTTCTCGAGATTTACCTGAGCTCAAACTCCTCTCTCACCCTTCTAACAAGAGGGAGCCCCGGGCTCGAAGATATTACGAGCTCTCTCCCGGGACAACATGCCAGATACGCTTTATTGATTATCAGCTAACTGTGAACTCCTGAAAAATATACGGTCTTATATGAAACACAAATGCTGTCATTTCCTTTTGAGTTTATCTGATGAAGATCTTGTTTCATTGAAACATCTCAGTCTTTGATTCTGACCTTTTAGACCAAGCACCTTGCTAATTTTGGAAGCGTGTGTATAATTTCAAAGGAAAACATTTGCCTAAAATAAGACTTCCTTGTCTTGTAAATGGAATAATTCTAGGTTATTCTGTGAAAACGCACAGCATCTGATACACGTTTGACCAAAGTAAGTGATACAGTAATGAGTAATGGTCTGCAGAAAACAGTTCCAAATAAATGTTATGACATAATTAGTCAAACTCAAGATTTGGGCCTGACTCTGCATGCCACCAAATGTGAATGACGAAATCTGTGCGCAGATGCAAGATCTGATAGCAACGAGGTGTTCTCTTACAGCATTTAGCTTTGTTGCTTGTTAAAGGAAGTCTTTTCGATTAATCTCCACACCTCCGCTCACCTTCCAGTTAATGAAGCTTAATATTGAACAAACGCATTTACTGTTCTGAGATATTATTCTAACATTTCCCTCTTTCTTTTCTGCCACAGGCTCTGGGAATGAAACTAAGTATGAGATGCCCCCGAGACACTGCTTGACAGGTTATGCTAACACATGCATACCACAAGCACATCTCCAGAAGGCTTTGCACACTTAAACTGACAGGTCATTAAAGGTGCAGCATGTAATTTAACAAATAGTTAAACACTACTTGCTTGAACACTGCTATTGGCCACATAACCAAAATACCGCCTTAACCTTCACGCCATTGGTGGAAATTGTGTTGCAGTATTGGGCTCATCGAGATGTTTGAACAAACAGAGCAATGTTTTGATAGCGTGACAGTGTTTGCTATTCGCAAGAGAAAGTATCTGCTGCGACAGGAGAACGTTTTTTTTCTTTTTAATTATACACATTAGGCAAAAGATGAATATTCATTTGCTTCAGATTGATTATACAGTGTGCAAATATGCATTCTATGTAGGTAGGGCTGTGCAAATTATCGCCTGTAATATCATAATTGTCATTTTAATGATGTGCGAGCTGACATTATAATGTACATTATCATTAACATGCTTTGAGAAGCCTATTAAATTGCAGTTAGAATCACTCTGTAATTCATTTTATGACAGCAAATAAAAAAAACAAATATAGTTTTTTGTTTATTTATGTTTATAAGATGTAAATGATATCACAGAATCAAGAGTTTTCCTCCAGTTTAACATATAAGAAGTTAATATAGAGTAAGCTGCGTTTTTGGCCAATATTGTCTGAGCATTTGTGCATCTCAAAGTAGGGCTGCACGACATTGGAAACACCTAATATTGCGAGATTTTATTTATCTGCAATGTAAATTAGGAATACAGTTTCACAAGATAGTTTGAATAAATCTGTTTGATGGTTTTCAGGGGAGTAGGAACAGGAATCGAATATCACAATGCAAAAATTATTTTCGTTTCTTGTTCAAATATTTAAAAATTCTTAGATCAAGATCAAGTAAGTAAAATTATCCTTGTTTGTGGTTTGAAATGTAGACATTTGGGCTAGAAACAGGAAAAAGTAAAAAAAAAAGTAAGAAAAAGTTGTTGTTTTTTGCATAAATTGTATGAATTCAGTAAAATTACAGTAATTCGATGTGACTGTTGCAAACGTGCACATTGCGATATCGATGCTGAAACGATATTTTGTGCAACCCTAACCTAAAGCAATCATTGACTCATTTTTTTTTTCAAATTGAATCAATGATTCATTCATAAAAAGTAATTTAGTTCATTTCTAAATGAATCAGCTGTTTTGAACAAATGATTTGAATGTATGATTAAGTGAATTACCCATTAAAACTTGCCATAATCTGCTGGAAGTGTGGATAACATAATTATTCATCCGAGCTTTACACAACACAATCCTTATTACATAAAAAATGAAAAAATATCAGCATATCTTTTTCTGTCAATTTATTCAAATTAAAATCAAAACAAGTCCCACTTATATTTAGTGGCCTTAACAATGATGTACTTGCACTTACTTTTTTTTTTTCTGCAGTGAATATTGCTATGAATATTCACAAGTCCTATTGCAAGTTTGGATATCATAATTATTCATCCGTGCTTCATTTAACTTAAGCATTATTATATATGTCAGCATGTCACTTGCTGTCAAAACTGGCCTTACTTTATATTAAGTGGCCTTAACTACTAAATACTTGCATCAAAAGACAAATACAATGTACTTAATGTGTTCATATTGTATTGTGGAACACTTCTGGTGCTCTTGAGGTGGGATACGAGTAGGGTTAAGGACAGGTTTGGTGGGTAGGTTTAAGGATGGGGTGAGGTGTAAGAAATGGTCAAGGGTGTAATTAAAAATGTAATTACAGAAATTAATTACAGATGTAATTACATGCAGGTGTTTAATTAATCGTAGGTAATGTAAAAACGTGTTTACACAATAAGTTCATCGTAACAAATGATTCATTTCAATGTAAGAATATATTAGTTAAGGCCACCTAATGTACTGTAAAGTGGGACCTCAACTTTTCTTTATTATACCGGAAGATCAACCCAATATTTTTTTTTACCCAGCATTAATTTATTCAGTATTAACTACGTTATTAACCTGCTGGAACATTAAAAGACATGCAGATTCAATTTACAGATTGAAAATTGTATACGTCACTGGATTATATGCAGATGGTATGACATGAATGTCCTGATGACGCTGAACTGTTCAATGTGTGAAAGGTGTGCTGCTTATCATGTAACAGCAATTTAACACATTCAGCCTGTAGTCATAAGTGTACATCAAAATTATTTGAACATTGACTGTTACATTTGAAGAATGATGTTTGTTGTTATTCAAACTGCTTATTTAAAATGAGCTGAAACAACAAAATTTATGTGGGGAGGACAACTTAATTGTTTTATGTTCAACCCACTTAAATCTGTATATCTAAAAAGTCAACTTAATCCTTTCATGTCGTCCCAACACAAACAAATTGTGTGAAACCCAGCATTATGAAGTGGAAAAGGCAGGGTTCCACACAATTCATTCTTGTTGTACTTACACAAGTCTGTTAAGTTAATTGGTTTAAACGAATTTAAGTAGATTGAGCATAAAACAGTTAGGTTGTCTCAAAAAAAAATCTCAAGAATTGGGATGTTTCCACTCATTCTAAATAATCAGTTTGAACAGTTATTTATTTCACTGCCCATTTACGTAAACTGCATTTGTGATGTTTAAACGCTTTAAAGCTACAATCACGAATCGCTATTGATTTTGTTTTTGTTTGATTGTTCTGTTTGATTTCAGTCCAGTTGTCAACAACGAATCAAAGTGCAGTTTTTGTGTTGGTGGCCACCATCTGCTGACCATTTTTGCACTGGCAAGAAAGCTCACGCAGCATGTTAAACACGGTCTGCCTGAGTAGAGACGCTGGTCAGAAGCAGACGCCGAGGGCCCAGACCTCACTCAGTGGGCAGCTGTCTCGCGGTACCATCTGCTTTTGCTGAACTCTTGGCCCTCATCCTGTGGTCACCAGCCTCAAAAGTTCATCAAGTTTATTTAAATAGGTCTGAGACTTAATTAACTTCATTACACTTTTGACATATTGTTGTGGGGTCACTTGTTAGGGTTAATGACAAACCTGCAGCTTATGCCACCTCAGCTCTCTGATTGATTTGATTATTTTCGGGTCATTAGTTATTAAGTGAATAGTAATGGGATTAGAATTCAAATAATATTTTCACAGTGTTCAGCATATGTAAGTACACCCCTCACAAATCTTTCTTTCAAAGTCATATTTTTAATAGGAAGGTATACAATGTTATATTTATGCATATAATTTAGATTAGACATACTGAAGCCAAATCTTGAGCTTATCTAACAAAATAACTTATAATGGTTCAAAAACTAGTAAATTATAGAAAAATAATAAATATATATTTTTTTTTTAAAAGAGGAAAAATCAGAAGCAAAATAATAATAATAATAAAAATTTTTTGCAATATTTAGCTTGAATGTAATTGTTTTCTCTGTCAATTTCTAAATTTGGTGACAAAAATATTATTTTAATAAATACATCTGTTTAATAAATCTGCTTTGTTTAGAAATTGATAAAAATACACATTTTCAAAACGGGGTGTACTCAATTATGCTGAGCACTGTATACAGTATTCATGTTTTATGGCTCTACAAACTTTACAAAATGCCGGATTGATTTAGGGCATTTTCAGGTCAACTTTGGGTCAAATATGGACAAATCCAACCATTGGGTTAAAAAGTGTAAATGTAATGTAATTAAAAAACTTAAAGCAACATTGTATTTGTCTATGTATGGGCTTAAACACTTTTTTTTTTAGTGTACGTGTTACATGTTTATAACGACTTCCCATATATCCCTTATAATGCATTTGGGTCCTGTTGGAGACCTATGAAAATTACTTAAAAATAGTTTTTGATAAAGAAACTAAACTATACAATTCTTTATAAACTTTAATTTGCACACTATTTATAATATAATGTCTATATAATACATTTATGTTATTAACGATGCTAATATCTATTCTAGTTTGTTTACACTAACAGTCAAAATGTTGATGTGCTATTACATTTACGGATTTTAAAAGGGTCTTGTTTATGAACTGTAGTTTTACAGACAAAATAAATAGCCTATATATATTCCGAACGTAATATATAAAAGAGTCAGAGACAGTTGAAGCAACTTCACTTACCTTTCCTCTCAGAAACGGCGCACCACCCTGCGTTTATCAGCAAAAGGCAGAAGATTCCCAATTCACGGAACAGAGACAGCTTCGTAAACCTCATGTTTAACAGTGGAATCATTTTTAAAGCATTGTTTCTGTTCAGATAATCCGTCAAATGAACAATATGTAACTCGTAACAGAGGTAGTTTCCTGCAGCGTGTCCCGTTCTTGCTCTTCTTCGAGTGAAGCGTGTCTGAGCGCTCCTCCGTAGAGCTGTGACGTGACGCGACGCAACTCACCTTTACAGAGCGCGCGCGACGCGACGCAACTCGGTCGCTCTGCCAAATAGTTTGAGTATCAGTGGGTGGACCTTCTTTTGCGATGTCTGACAACGATTACATGTATTTTTATTTTCAAAATTGGCAATATTTATATTAAAGAACAATATTATTTAATGTATACACCTTATTCACAGCCTGTATTATTAGACAATAAAAATTTGTTTTGGAAAACAATAATCACTATAATATTACAATCCATTAGTAGTAGTCTGTAGTTATAGTATACTATAAAGTTTACTATACTATTGTGTATTTCATAATAAAATCATAATATTTTATACACATATAATATTATAATTATATATATATATATATATATATATATATATATATATATATATATATATATATATATATATATATATATATATATAGCCTATATATTGTGGGGATATATTATATATATAGGGATGGTGGACGATTTTTTCGTCTTTGCCACGATGAAAATACATAATTTTTTACTAGTTATTTTGCAAGATACTAGTATTCAACTTAAATAGCAATTTAAAGGCTCAGTTTGGTTAACTAGGTCAAGTTAGGTTATTGAGGCATATTGTTGAACAACAGTGATTTACTCTGTAGCCAACTGAAAAATAGGTGGCTCAATACAGACCTTTAAAAATGACTATTAGAAAAATTTGCCAAAAAAGGTGTACTTTTTTTTTTTTTTTTACAATAGATACTAGAAAAATTGTGAATCTCTAAGTTCTTCTTCTTCTTCTTCTTCTTCTTCTTATTATTATTATTATTATTATTATTATTATTATTATTATTATTATTATTATTATTATTATGTTTTAATATTTTTTTTTTATTTAGTTGGCCAAACTCTAACCCAGGCAAGTTAAATGTGCTGATCAGCTTGTTATTTGCCTAATAAATGACAATAAGCTACAGTTGTTAATCTATCACTTTTTTCCCTATAATTTCACATTTATAGAACATGCAAGCTCCACACGACCCAGGTCGCTCGAACCAGCGACCTGCTTGCAGCGAGGCGACAGCACTACCTATTGCGCCACTGCGTCGCCTTATAGCCTATTTATATGACCTAAAATATTTTACAAACCTCTCCAATTCAGTAATGTAATAGGTAAAGAAAAAAAAAAAAAGCTATGTTACCAAATTTCACTCACTACAAGATAAATTTGCGGATGTCACTGTGGGTATTCATGTAGTGTGCTTTTTGGTTTAGGTGAAATAATGCATTTATTCCTCTACAATTAAAGTTATAATGGCGAAATGTCCTTTCAATAAGGCTCAAGTTCATCAATTGTTGATGGTCTGATTTGCGTTCGCGTCCTGCTCAGGCGCGCCTCCATCACCATAGCAACAATAAACTTTGCCTCAGGCTTTCAGTTCGTTCTCACAGATTTGAGGACCCTCAGTCAAGGTGAGTGCGCTAAATTAACTGCAAAGGGAAATAAAATCATTACTTACTCTAAATATGTGTTCTTGTTAAGTTAAAAGGTAATCTTGGGCGCTTTATGCAGGGAGGAGAGGGATATTTTCTTTCCCAAAATAAAAGAAGCAATCTACCAATGATGACATAAAGACAGCCTGCTGATGATTGACAGACAGATATTTATTTATTTATTTATTTATTTATTATTTTATTTATGGTGACGTAGACTAACCATATTCCGTACACAACGATGTTCCGTACAGATGACCTTTTAACGTTAATCTCTGAATAAATACTTATGGGTCGTAGGCAAGCTATATATCTGTGTAATCTTTAATTCTCACTCTTTCAGCCCCAACCACAACAGAGACATTCCTACTATATGTTTACGAGTAAAATCAGTAAGTTTGCTACGTCCACCTAATGCGCTTGAAAATAGAAAGTGGGCAAGCTTAAAGTGCGAGTGTCGCCTGGGAGGGGAGACATTTAAAGCCCCGACAATATGCTTTTGCATTTAATTTATGCATCACACAGTATTCCAGTCTTTATGAAGTGAATATTATGTTATCACAAATTGTTAAATAAATTATCTTTTGTTGAATAAATGCTTTGAAATGGGGATGTTTAAACATCAATTGTGGGTAAATACCGCATGTCGCAACTCTCCGCCTGAGAGACAGGCTGCAAACGCTGTTTGGATCTTCCTTTTGCAGTAATGATGTTTATATTCATAAAAGGTCAGTCAAGTTAGCTTCAATGTGCATGAATTTATTGTTTTAATATTTTAAATTGTCATGCTGTAATAAAATAAACATGATATAAAAAGTAAATGATTTTGAAGCTATTTCATTTAAAACTTTCATAAAATAGTTATTTAATATATCATTAACTTCAAGTTAAACACAATAATAGTATATTCTGACATAAGATTTTAATAAGACTTCAAACAATGCCCATTTTTGGCAGCAAATTAAAGTTATGCGCCCTGTACGGAACACTATTTTAGTCGTGTACGGAACGGCATGCACTAAATTCCAGGGGTTTCATTACCACGACGTAAAATGGGCGTGGCTCGGTCGGTGTTTGGGAAACGCCCCCTTAAAAAAAAAACAATCCTGAGAGGTCACCGGTCATGCGCAGTACAGGTTCTTTTTTAGCGCGGTCATTTCAAACAGGATGATTATGGATAAAGAACCTACCGCGGTGGATAACGAAGGAAAAAACAATCATACAGGTTATTTTTTTGTTGTTATAATGTTATATTTTAAAGATTTCATTAGCAAGAACAGCTGACCTCGTTTTAATCCGTTTTACTGTCTCTGGGCTTTTGTACTTCCATTTTAAACCAAATAATAATGGTTGTGGTAAGGTTAACCGTGTTTTTGTAGTTTAAAATATGGTAACGTTATTCAGTCATGTTTAAACAAATAAATACCACATTTTCTGTAATAAATCGTGGTTAATTTTTCTTTCTCGATCTTAGTTTATTAACATAACTCATATTTATTTTCTATTTTTATTTAAAGTCATCATACACAAAACAACTGAGATCAGGACAGGTATCTGATGTTAACTAATATAAAAGTGATCATACATGAAACCCCTGGGATCAGGACAGGTATCTGATGTTACTGTATATAAAAGTGATCATACATGTAACCCCTGGGATCAGGACAGGTATCTGATGTTACTGTATATAATATAAAAGTGATCATACATGAAACCCCTGAGATCAGGACAGGTATCTGATGTTACTGTATATAATATAAAAGTGATCATACATGAAACCCCTGAGATCAGGACAGGTATCTGATGTTACTGTATATAAAAGTGATCATACATGAAACCCCTGAGATCAGGACAGGTATCTGATGTTACTGTATATAATATAAAAGTGATCATACATGAAACCCCTGAGATCAGGACAGGTATCTGATGTTACTGTATATAAAAGTGATCATACATGAAACCCCTGGGATCAGGACAGGTATCTGATGTTACTGTATATAAAAGTAATCATACATGAAACACCTGGGATCAGGACAGGTATCTGATGTTACTGTATATAAAAGTGATCATACATGAAACCCCTGGGATCAGGACAGGTATGTGATGTTAACGAATATAAAAGTAATTATACATGAAACCCCTGGGATCAGGACAGGTATCTGATGTTACTGTATATAAAAGTGATCATACATGAAACCCCTGAGATCAGGACAGGTATCTGATGTTACTGTATATAAAAGTGATCATACATGAAACCCCTGGGATCAGGACAGGTATCTGATGTTACTGTATATAATATAAAAGTGATCATACATGAAACACCTGGGATCAGGACAGGTATCTGATGTTAATGTATATGATATATAAAGTATTTGACACAAAAGCCGTAGGATCGGGACAGGTATCTTAAGTTATAACAGTATTAATGTAATCTGAGAGGTATCTTAAGTTAATTTGTTTAATATAACATACACTGACTTCACATGAAACACCTGCGATCAGGACAGCTATTTAGTACTGCATATAAAAGGCATTTGACACGAAACCCCTGTGAATACGTACAGGTATCTGAATCTAACGGCTGTTTTCACAATCTGCGCATGATCCGTGACCTATGCAAATTCACAGATAGGCCACGCCCACTCGATGACGTAGTAGCGGTTACGCTGTACTGAAACCCCTGGAAAAAAGTGCCTGCCTGTACGGAACACCGTTAATATCATCTTCCGTACACATGCGAAGGCGGTACTTATCCCATCTTTTCTCAAAAACCACTGGTCCAAAAGACATCAATCAAGATTTGGATTGTGCAATAGGTATTCCCCCAGAGAATGAACACACAAGCATGCTTATCTGGCTCTCAATGACGGAGGAGTGGTCGTTTGAGTGCGCTGAATAGCGAAAAGTGTACGGAACATGGTTTGTCTACGTTAGGATTTAAGGATTTATTTACTCATTAGGGACCGAGCACCGAAACGGTGCGTAGGCCCTATTGGAATTGCTCCGTTTTTTATTAGGGACCGAGCACCGAAACGGTGCGTAGGCCCTATTGGAATTGCTCCGTTTTTTATTATTATTATTATTATTATTATTATTCCGCCCCCAATCGGGGCACTTTTGAGGGTCTAAACATGCCCGAAAACTCACGAAAAATTGCACACACACCAAACCCGGTGTAAATAGCAGGTTGATATGGGTCTCGGAAGTGGGCGTGGCAAAATGACTCGACAGCGCCACCTAGAAAAATTAAACGGACGAGCCCCCGATCCACGAATCACACACATGCACGAAAATTGGCACACACCTCAAACACGCCAAAACATACGAAAAAGTCTCTTGGAGCCATATCTCAAACCCAACAGGAAGTCGGATATTTTTGACTTCCTGCGGCGAAAAAGTGGCGTTTTTGCCATTTCCAAGCGTTGTATTTTAACGAACTCCTCCTAGGGATTTTATCCGATCGTCACCAAAATTGGGTTTTGTCATCTAAAGGCCTTGGCGATGTTAAATTGCGAAGCTTTAGAGTTTTCGTCGATGGGCGTGTCCGTGGCGGCCTCGCAAACTTTGATGATTCGCCACAAAACAGGAAGTCGTTATAACTCAGGCATGCATTATCCGATCTGCTTCAAAATTCACACGCTTGATAAGAGTCCTGACCTGAACACGTTTATATGCCGATATCCAGATAAAGTTATAGCGCCACCTGCTGGCCACAGGAAATGACATGTTTTACAGTGTAACAAACTCCTCCCACAAATTTTTTCGTATCAGCACCAAATTTGGGTTGTGTTATCTGAAAGCTCTAGCGATGATATATTGTAAAGATCTAGAGTTTTCGCAGAGGGGCGTGTCCATGGCGGCATGACAAACCTCAACGCTTCGCCATGGAACAGGAAGTCCTTATAACTCAACCACACAATGTCCGATCTCCCCGAAACATCACATGGTTGATAAAAGTCCTCTCCTGAACACATCCACATGACAATATTGAAGTGGGCGTGGCAAATTGACTCGACAGCGCCACCTGCAAAAATTAATCGGACGAGCCCCTGATCTATGAATCACGCACATGCACGAAAATTGGCACACACCTTAAACACGCCAAAACATACGAAAAAGTCTCTTGGAGCCATATCTCAAACCCAACAGGAAGTCAGATATTTTTAACTTCCTGCGGCAAATAAGTGGCATTTTTGCCATTTCCAGGCTTTGTATCTTAACAAACTCCTCCTAGGGATTTTATGCTATCGACACCAAAATTGGGTTTTGTCATCTAAAGGCCTTGGCGATGTTAAATTGCGAAGCTTTAGAGGTTTTGTCGATAGCCGTGTCCGTGGCGGCCTTGCAAACTTTAACGATTCGCCACAAAACCGGAAGTCATTATAACTCAGGCATGCATTATCCGATCTGCCTCAAAATTCACATGTTTAATAAGAGTCCTGACCTGAACACGTTTACATGCCAATATCCAGATAGAGTTATAGCGCCACCAGCTGGCCACAGGAAACGACATGTTTTACATTGTAACATACTACTTCACCAAATTTTATTGTATCAGCACCAAAATTGGGTGTTGTCATCTGAAAGCTCTAGCGATGATATATTGTGAAGATCTAAAGTTTTTGCAGAGGGGCGTGTCCGTGGCGGCATGACAAACCTCAACGCTTCGCCATGGAACAGGAAGTCCTTATAACTACACCACACAATGTCTGATCTGCCTGAAACTTCACATGGTTGATGAAAGTACTCTCCCGTGCACATCTACATAATTATATTGAGTCTCTAATAGCGCCACCTGCTGGTAGAAGGTAGTTTGGCTTATAACTCAGCCACACAATGTCTGATCTGCCTGAAACTATACATGGTTGATTAAATTCCTCTCTTGAAGACATCTACATGCCAATATGGAGTCACAGTCATAGCGCCACCTGCTGGCAACGGGAAATTAAATATAACTCAGCCGAACAATGTCAGATCTGGCTGAAAAATCACATGGTGGATAAGATTCCTCTACTGAAGGCATCTACATGCCAATCTTGAGTCACAGTCAAAGCGCCACCTGCTGGCAGAATGTAGTTTGCATTATAACTCAACCACACAAAATGTGATCAGCCTGAAACTTCACATGGTTGATAAAAGTCTTCTCCTGAACACATCCACATAACAAAATTAAATCATTCATAGTGCCACCTGCTGGCAGAAGGTAGTTTGGCTTATAAATCAGCCACAAAATGACTGATCTGCCTGAAAATTCACATGGTTGATAAGAATTCTCTCCTGAAGACATCTACATGCCAATCTTGAGTCACAGTTATAGTGCCACTTGGTGACAGGAGGAAGTTTGACATAAATTTGTGATTTAAACATATCGGCTTAAATTATTACTGTTCGCTGTTCTCTGTCATCCTGAGGCCACCGGGTGGCGGTGAGCCCGGGTGCGAGGTCCCTATCATCGCTGCTTGCAGCTTTAATTATTATTATTATTAGGGACCGAGCACCGAAACGGTGCGTAGGCCCTATTGGAATTGCTCCGTTTTTTATTATTATTATTATTATTATTATTATTCCGCCCCCTATCGGGGCACTTTTGAGGGTCTAAACATGCCCGAAAACTCTAGAAAATTTGCACACACACCAAACGCGGTGTAAATAGCAGGTTGATATGGGTCTCGGAAGTGGGCGTGGCAAAATGACTCGACAGCGCCACCTAGAAAAATTAAACGGACGAGCCCCCGATACACGAATCACGCACATGCACGAAATTTGGCACACACCTCAAACATGCCAAACCATACGAAAAAGTCTCTTGGAGCCATATCTCAAACTCAACAGGAAGTCGGATATTTTTAACTTCCTGCGGCGAAAAAGTGGCGTTTTTGGCATTTCCAGGCGTTGTATTTTAACGAACTCCTCCTAGGGATTTTATCCGATCGACACCAAAATTGGGTTTTATCATCTAAAGGCCTTGGCGATGTTAAATTGCGAAGCTTTAGAGTTTTCGTCGATGGGCGTTTCCGTGGCGCCCTCGCAAACTTTGATGATTCGCCACAAAACAGGAAGTCGTTATAACTCAGGCATGCATTATCAGATCTGCCTCAAAATTCACACGCTTGATAAGCGTCCTGACCTGAACACGTTTACATGCCAATATCCAGATATAGTTATAGCGCCACCTGCTGGCCACAGGAAATGACATGATTTACGGAGTAATAAACTCCTCCCACAAATTTTTTCGTATCAGCACCAAAATTGGGTTGTGTTATCTAAAAGCTCTAGCGATGATATATTGTGAAGATCTAGAGTTTTCGCAGAGGGGCGTGTCCGTGGCGGTTTGACAAACCTCAACGCTTCGCCATGGAACAGGAAGTCCTTATAACTCAAGCACACAATGTCCGATCTGCCTGAAACTTCACATGGTTGATAAACGTCATCTCTTGAACACATCCACATAAGAATATTGAAGTGGGCGTGGCAAAATGACTCGACAGCGCCACCTAGAAAAATTAAACGGACATGCCCCCGATCCACGAATCACACACATGCACGAAAATTGGCACACACCTCTAACATGCCAAAACATACGAAAAAGTCTCTTGGAGCCATATCTCAAACCCAACAGGAAGTTGGATATTTTTGACTTCCTGCGGCGAAAAAGTGGCGTTTTTGCCATTCCCAGGCGTCGTATTTTAACGAACTCCTCCTAGGGATTTTATCCGATCGACACCAAAATTGGGTTTTGTCATCTAAAGGCCTTGGCGATGTTAAATTGCGAAGCTTTAGAGTTTTCGTCGATGGGCGTGTCCGTGGCGGCCTCGCAAACTTTGACGATTCGCCACAAAACAGGAAGTCGTTATAACTCAGGCATGCATTATCAGATCTGCCTCAAAATTCACACGTTTGATAAGAGTCCTGACCTGAACAAGTTTACATGCCAATATCCAGATACAGTTATAGCGCCACCTGCTGGCCACAGGAAATGACATGTTTTACATCGTAACAAACTCCTCCCACAAATTTTTTCGTATCAGCACCAAATTTGGGTTGTGTTATCTGAAAGCCCTAGCGATGATATATTGTGAAGATCTAGAGTTTTCGCAGAGGGGCGTGTCCGTGGTGGCATGACAAACCTCAACGCTTCGCCATGGAACAGGAAGTCCTTATAACTCAAGCACACAATGTCCGATCTGCCTGAAACTTCACATGGTTGATAAAAGTCCTCTCCTGAACACATCCTCATAACAATAATGAAGTGGGCGTGGCAAAATGACTCGACAGCGCCACCTATAAAAATTAAACGGACGAGCCCCTGATCTACGAATCACGCACATGCACGAAAATTGGTACACACCTTAAACACACCAAAACATACGAAAAGTCTCTTGGAGCCATATCTCAAACCCAACAGGAAGTCGGATATTTTTAACTTCCTGTGGCAAATAAGTGGCATTTTTGCCATTTTCAGGCTTTGTATCCTAACGAACTCCTTCTAGGGATTTTTTGCTATCGACACCAAAATTGGGTTTTGTCATCTAAAGGCCTTGGCGATGTTAAATTGCGAAGCTTAAGAGTTTTCATCGATTGGTGTGTCCGTGGCGGCCTCGCAAACTTTAACGATTCGCAACAAAACAGGAAGTCGTTATAACTCAGGCATGCATTATCCGATCTGCCTCAAAATTCACACGTTTGATAAGAGTCCAGACCAGAACAAGTTTACATGCCGATATCCAGATACAGTTATAGCGCCACCTGCTGGCCACAGAAAATGTCATGATTTACAAAGTAATAAACTCCTCCCACAAATTTTTTCATATAAGCACCAAATTTGGTTGGTTGTGTATCTGAAAGCTCATGCGATGATATATTGTGAAGATCTAGAGTTTTCGCAGAGGGGCGTGTCTGTGGTGGCATGACAAACCTCAACGCTTCGCCATGAAAAAGGAAGTCCTTATAACTCAACCACACAATGTATGATCTGCCTGAAACTTTACATGGTTGATTAAATTCCTCTCCTGAAGACATCTAAATGCCAATATTGAGTCAGTCATAGCGCCACCTAGTGACAGAAGGTAGTTTTGCTTATAACTCAGCCACACAATGTCCAATCAGCCTGAAACTTCACAGGGTTGATAAAAGTCCTTTCCTAAACACATCTACATGCCAATATTGAGTAACAGTCATAGCGCCACCTGCTGGCAACAGGTAGTTTGGCTTATAACTCAGCCACACAATGTCCGATCTGCCTGAAACTTCACATGGTTGATAAATGTCTTCTCCTGAACACATCTACATAACAATATTGAGTCAGTTATAGCGCCACCTGCTGGCAGAAGGTAGTTTGGCTTATAACTCAGCCACACAATGTCAGAACTGCTTGAAACTTATCATAGTTGATAAAATTATTCTCCTGAAGACATCTACATGACAAAACTGAGTCACAGTCATAGCGCCACCTGCTGACAGGAGGAAGTTTGGCATAAATCTGTGGATTTCTCAGGTTTTTTATATATATCAGCTTAAATTGTTATTGTTTACTGTTCTCTGTCATCCTGAGGCCACCGGGAGGCGGTGAGCACGGGTGCGAGGTCCCTATCATCGCTGCTTGCAGCTTTAATTAGGGACCGAGCACCGAAACGGTGCGTAGGCCCTATTGGAATTGCTCCGTTTATTATTATTATTATTATTATTATTATTCTTCTCTCCAATGAATCGCGATTTAGAGGGGCTAAACATGCCCGAAAACTCACGCAACTTTGCACACGCCTCAGAAGTGGCGAAAATTTACGTTTGTTATGGGCTTCGGAAGTGGGCGTGGCAAAATGACTCGACAGCGCCACCTAGAAAAATTAAACGGACGAGCCCCCGATCCACGAATCACACACACGCACGACAATTGGCACACACCTCAAACACACCAAAACATACGAAAAAGTCTCTTGGAGCCATATCTCAAACCCAACAGGAAGTCGGATATTTTTAACTTCCTGCGACGAAAAAGTGGCGTTTTTGCCATTTCCAGGCGTCGTATTTTAACGAACTCCTCCTAGGGATTTTATCCGATCGACACCAAAATTGGGTTTTGTCATCTAAAGGCCTTGGCGATGTTAAATTGCGAAGGATTAGAGTTTTCGTCGATGGGCGTGTCCATGGCGGCCTCGCAAACTTTGACGATTCGCCACGAAACAGGAAGCCTTTATAACTCAGGCATGCAATATCCGATCTGCCTCAAAATTCACACGTTTGATAAGAGTCCTGACCTGAACACATTTACATGCCGATATCCAGATACAGTTATGGCGCCACCTGCTGGCCACAGGAAATGACATGATTTACGGAGTAACAAACTCCTCCCACAAATTTTATCGTATCAGCACCAAAATTGGGTAGTGTTATCTGAAAGCTCTAGCGATGTTATATTGTGAAGATCTAGAGTTTTTGCAGAGGGGCGTGTCCGTGGCGGCATGACAAACCTCAACGCTTCGCCATGGAACAGGAAGGCTTTATAACTCAACCACACAATGTCCAATCTGCCTAAAACTTCACATGGTTGATAAAAGTCCTCTTCTGAACACATCTACATAACAATATTGAAGTGGGCGTGGCAAATAGACTCGACAGCGCCACCTACAAAAATTAATCGGACAAGCCCCTGATGTACGAATCACTCACATGCACGAAAATTGGCACACACCTCAAACATGCCGAAACATACGAAAAAGTCTCTTGGTGCCATATCTCAAACTCAACAGGAAGTCGGATATTTTTAACTTCCTGCTGAAAAAAAAGAGGCATTTTTGCCATTTCCAGGCGTTGTATTTTAACAAACTCCTCCTAGGGATTTTATCCGATGAACACCAAAATTTGGTTTTGTCATGTAAAGGCCTTGGTGATGTTAAATTGCGAAGATTTAGAGTTTTCGCTGAGGGGTGTGTCCGTGGTGGCATGACAAACCTCAACGCTTCGCCATTGACCAGGAAGTTCTTATAACTCAACCACACAATGTCCGATCTGCCTGAAACTTCACATGGTTGAATAAATTCCTCTCCTGAACACATCCACATAACAATATCGAGTCAGTCATAGCGCTACCTGCTGGCAACCGGAAGTTTGGCTTATAACTCAGCCACACAATGCCTGACCTGCCTGAAAATTCACATAGTTGATTAAAATCCTCTCCTGAAGAAATCCACAAGCCAATATTGAGACACAGTCATAGTGCCACCTGCTGGCAGAAGGTAGTTTGGCTTATAACTCAGACACACAATGTCTGATCTGCCTGAAACTTCACATGGTTGATAAAAGTCCTCTCCTGAATACAACTAGATGCCAATATTGAGTCACAGTCATAGCGCCACCTGCTGACAGAAGGAATTTTGGCTTATAACTCAGCCACACAATGTCTTATCTGCATGAAACTACACATGGTTGAATAAATTCCTCTTCTGAAGACATTTAAATGTCAATATTGATTGACAGTCATAGTGCCACCTGCTGGCAACCAGAAGTTTGGCTTATAACTAAGTTAAACAATATTCGTCTGCCTGAAAATTTACATGGTTGATAAGATTCCTTTATTGAAGGCATCTACGTGCCAATCTTGACTCACAGTCTTAGCGCAATCTGCTGACAGGAGGAAGTTTGGCATAAATCTGTGATTTTCTCAGGTTTTTTATATATATATTGGCTTAAATTATTTTTGTTCGCTGTTCTCTGTCATCCTGAGGCCACCGGGCGGCGGTGAGCCCGGGTGCGAGGTCCCTATCATCGCTGCTTGCAGCTTTAATTATTATTATTATTATTATTCCGCCCCCTTTCGGGGCACTTTTGAGGGTCTAAACATGCCCAAAAACTCATGAAAATTTGCAAACACACCAAACCCGGTGTAAATAGCAGGTTGATATGGGTCTCGGAAGTGGGCGTGGCAAAATGACTCGACAGCGCCACCTAGAAAAATTAAACGGACGAGCCCCCGATCCACCAATCACACACAAGCACGAAAATTGGCACACACCTCAAACATGCCAAAACATACGAAAAAGTCTCTTGGAGCCATATTTCAAACCCAACAGGAAGTCGGATATTTTTGACTTCCTGCGGCGAAAAAGTGGCGTTTTTGCCATTTCCAAGCGTTGTATTTTAACGAACTCCTCCTAGGGATTTTATCCGATCAACACCAAAATTGGGTTTTGTCATCTAAAGGCCTTGGCGATGTTAAATTGCGAAGCTTTAGAGTTTTCGTCGATGGGCGTGTCCGTGGCGGCCTCGCAAACTTTGACAATTCGCCACAAAACAGGTAGTCGTTATAACTCGGGCATGCATTATCAGATCTGCCTCAAAATTCACACGCTTGATAAGAGTCCTGACCTGAACACATTTACATGCCAATATCCAGATACAGTTATAGCGCCACCTGCTGGCCACAGGAAATGACATGTTTTACAGTGTAACAAACTCCTCCCACAAATTTTTTCGTATCAGCACCAAATTTGGGTTGTGTTATCTGAAAGCTCTAGCGATGATATATTGTGAAGATCTAAAGTTTTCGGAGAGGGGCGTGTCCGTGGCGCCATGACAAACCTCAACGCTTCGCCATGGAACAGGAAGTCCTTATAACTCAACCACATAAAGTCCGATCTGCCTGAATTTTCATATGGTTGATAAAAGTCCTCCCCTGAACACATCCTTATAACAATAATGAAGTGGGCGTGGCAAAAGGGCTCGACAGCGCCACCTAGAAAAATTAAACGGACGAGCCCCTGATCTACGAATCACGCACATGCACGAAAATTGGCACACCCCTCAAACACACCAAAACATACGAAAAAGTCTCTTGGAGCCATATCTCAAACCCAACAGGAAGTCGGATATTTTTAACTTCCTGCGGCAAATAAGTGGCATTTTTGCCATTTCCAGGCTTTGTATCTTAACGAACTCCTCCTAGGGATTTTATCCTATCGACACCAAAATTGGGTTTTGTCATCTAAAGGCCTTGGCGATGTTAAATTGCGAAGCTTTAAAAGTTTTGTCGATGGGCGTGTCCGTGGCGGCCTCGCAAACTTTGACGATTCGCCACAAAACCGGAAGTCATTATAACTCTGGCATGCATTATCCGATCTGCCTCAAAATTCACACATTTAATAACAGTCCTGACCTGAACACGTTTACATGCCAATATCCAGATACAGTAATAGCGCCACCTGCTGGCCACAGAAAATGTCATGATTTACAGAGTAATAAACTCCTCCCACAAATTTTTTCGTATCAGCACCAAATTTGGTTGATTGTTATCTGAAAGCTCTATCGTTGATATATTGTGAAGATCTAGAGTTTTTGCAGAGGGTCGACTTTGTGGTGGCATGACAAACCTCAACGCTTCGCCATGGAACAGGAAGTCCTTATAACTTAACCACACAATGTCCGATCAGCCTGAAACTTCACATGATTGATTAAATTCCACTCCTGAAGAAATCTACATTGCAATATTTATTCACAGTCACAGCGCCACCTACTGACAGAAGGAAGTTTGGCATAAATCTGTGATTTTCTCAGGTTTTTTATATATATCGGCTTAAGATATTATTGTTTACTGTTTTCTGTCATCCTGAGGCCACCGGGCGGCGGTGAGCCCGGGTGCGAGGTCCCTATCATCGCTGCTTGCAGCTTTAATTTATTTTTATTTTTATATTTACATATTTATACTTTTATTTATTTATTGTTTTGCAGGTTTCGTCCTGCATAGAAATAGACAGGGTAAAGAAAAAAAAGTTTGTTCTTAGTTTTTTTTTTAAATCACCATACTTCCCCAGTATTACACTTTATATATATATATATATATATATATATATATATATATATATATATTTTTTTTTCATTTATTTTTAATTTTTTTTTATAAGTTTTATATTTGAAGGTACAAAGTAGTCATTAATTAAACTTCCAGGACCACAAACATTTGAACTTTGGATGAAGTCATCTTCAAAATGATTGAGAGGGGTCTGGATGCAGACCTGGTGCAGTGCAATCTGAGCTGCATCCTATGCTTTTTAATGCACTCACCTAACCCCACCCCTAACCCGACCCGTCACAGTGATGTCACTCACTCCATTGAGTGCCTTCTCGAGTGATGCAATCTCAGCTTGCATCATAAAGGCTGCATCCATAACATTGAAATGATTGTTTTCTTTTTTCTTTTTTGACATTTGAGTGAAAAGTTTTTACATAGGGAATTTGGAGAAGTTTTATCTCTTCATAATTCAAATAATACTGTGAACAGCCAGAAAAAAAACATTCACAATATTTGTAGAATAAAATATACTGCTAAAAAATAAATAAAGGGAACGCTTGGACTTACATTGTGTTTTTTAAGTGTTTCCTTTATTATTTTGTTTTTTTTTTAGCAGTAAACAGTGCTCAGTATGATTAAGTGCACCCTATTTTGAAAATGAATAATTTTTATCCATTTCTCAGTCAATATAGGCAATGTTTTTGGTGCATTTAAACAAAACAGATTTATTAAATTGATATATTTAATAAAATAATAGTTTAGATTGAAAGTTAATAAAACAATTACAACCTACAAAATTACAAGTAAATGTTTCATTAATTAATTAATTTTTTTGCTTCTTTTAATTTTTTCCCTCTTTTTAACATTTGTTTTTAATATTTTTCTGTAACATATATATTTGGGTATACTAGTTTTTGGACCATTATCGTAAGTTATTTTGTTTGATAAGCTGCAGATTTGGCTTCAGTACTGACTAATTTAATATATATGCACAAATATGATATTGTATAGCTTCCTATTAAAATATGAATTTAAAAGAAAGATATGTGTGAGGTGTACTTATATTCTGAGCACTGTAGATTTGGTGTAAGCACTGATGAAGTGGAGATTAGAGACTTAAATAAACTGGCATAAACATTATATAAATAGATTTATAATAACACATCTTTTTGACAGAACTGTCTTTAAAATTTGTGTTATAACTGAAATATACAGACACAAAAGCTTTTTTTCTTCTCATTTTTCAAATAGGGCTGACGATTCCAAATTGACATGTGCATGAAAAAACCTGCTGAGCCTCACCTTAAAAAATTGCATCTAAGTAAAATATCCAGTTTAACTAGACTTAAATACATTATGTTAACTATTAATGTGCCATTAAAGGATACCATTCTGGTATTGTATACGACAAGCATCACCAATCTCGGTCCTGGAGGGCCGGTGTCCCTGCAGGGTTTAGCTCCAACTTGCTTCAATACACCTGCCTGGATGTTTTAAGTATGCATAGTAAGACCTTGATTAGGTGTTCAGATGTGTTTGATTTTACGGCTGGACCTAAGATCTGCAGGACACCGGCCCTCCAGGAACAAGTTTGGTGAGCCCTGGTATACGGTATCTGCAGTGTAAAACCTGGGTGTCTGTAAATGTTGAAAAATGTCTTATTTGAACATCCTAGACATTCCCAAAAATGACAGAAAACAAAGAGTCTCGTCCTATGGAAGTCAACGGCGCATAAGGGGAAACTGATCCTAAGTCAGAAGTATGACGTGTCCATGGAAGAGAAACAAAGCTTTAAGTTTGAGGAGGAAAACACTGGGTCACCTCATGAAAAAGAGAAAGATGATATAAGGAACCCACTCATATCCTCACATGTGGACCTAGAAGTAAAACCACCACTAACCACTATAAAAACTGGTATGATGAGAGTGTTTGTGTGTGAGATTAACAGATTGACCTTTTACAACCACATATGGTTTTAATGTACTGATAAGTAGGATTTTTCCATTGTATGTCTTCCTAAATGTACTGTAGGTGTGATTAAACACAGAAGACTCAGATTGCGAAAGATAAAAAACATTGAACATGCATTACCAACTGATGTACCCGCCCCAGTCCAAACTGCTGTGAGTAAACGATTTAATATTTAGTGTGTGTGTGTGTGTGTGTGTGTGTGTGTGTGTGTGTGTGTGTGTGTGTGTGTGTGTGTGTGTGTGTGTGTGTGTGTGTGTGTGTGTGTGTGTGTGTGTGTGTGTGTGTGTGTGTCTGTGTCTGTGTGTCTGTGTGTCTGTGTGTGTCTGTGTGTGTCTGTGTCTGTGTGTGTCTGTGTCTGTGTGTGTCTGTGTCTGTGTTTATGTGTAAGAGAGAGAGAGAGACCCTGGACTACAAAATCATAAGTCATCAGTGTCAGTTTTTTTAAGTTGTCTAAATTAAGCTGTTAGCAATGCATATTAGGCTAAGGCTACTAATCAAAATGTGAGTTTGTATATATTTCCAGGACATTCACTACATTTTTTTCATCAAACATGATTAATGATGTGTGGCATTAAAGAAAAATCAATAATTTTGACCTGTACTTTTGCCAAAACATATACAATTGAAATCAGAATTATTAGCCCCCCTGAAGTTTTAGCCTGTTTATTTTTCCCCCCAATTTCTGTTTAACGGAGAGAAGATTTTTTCAACACATTTCTAAGTGTAATGGTTTTAATAACTCATCTCTATAAACTGATTTTTTTTATCTATGACATTATGACAGTAAATAATATTTTACTAGATATTTTTCAAGACACTTCTATACAGCTTAAAATGACATTTAAAGGATTAACTAGGTTAATTAGGCTAACTAGGCATGTTAGAGTAATTAGGCAAGTTACTGAATATCGATGGTTTGTTCTGTACAGTCGAAAAAAAAAATGGCTTAAAGGGGCTAATAATTTTAACCTTAAAATAGTTCATAAAAAATTAAAAACTGCTTTTATTCCAGCCAAAATAGGACAAATGAAACTTTATACAGAAGAAATAAAATTATCAGATATACTGTGAAAATTTCCTTGCTCTGCTAAACATCATTTTGGAAATATTAAAAAAAAAAGAAATAAAATCAAAGGGGTGCTAATAATTCTGACTTCAACTGTATCCACGCAACATACTGCAAGACCAGGGTCATTTGTTTATTTATTATTATTTCTTTTAAACAATTTGAAATGTAATACTACACACAAAATGACAAAAAAAACTTATAAATAAATATTTGATTTGTTAAGTCAGTTTTACTGAACATGCTTTGTTATGTGGATGTCAGTTCATGTTGCACATGTCTGTAGTTTTGCTATAAACAATTTTGACTCTCTCTCTCTTTCTCTCGCTCTCTCTCTCTCTCTCTCTCTCTTGGATATCAGGGAAACGCTCTGTGATACTGTCAAATGAAGCCCAGAAGGAGAAAGTTTAACTGGTCAGAGCTTTTAAAGATGAGCGCAGAGCAGCTCTTGATTCCCGACACAAATACCTCATCTCTGTCATTGCAGAGGCGATCAGCCTGGCAGACATGGAAGTCGAGGGAGCTATGATCGCGGATGATAAGGTGTGTAAAATATGATACTGTTGACTAGAAGTGCACATCATATCACCAAAAAATTACATTATTACAATAATAGTATATGAAATATACTGTACATATTGCAGTTGTGTGAAGTGAAGTTTTATTAACTAATTTTCGAGAGATGATTAATCGTGGCTGGCGTAATCAACGATAATGCAATCAGATTGATCCAAGCCTACAATAAATAAACCAATTCCTACTGCTTTCGTTTTGGAAGAATCCCTCCTCCACCCCATCTCCTCCTTTTTCTCCTTTTCCAGGGGGAGCTTTTGAGACCTACCTGATCTCGGACCCCCTTATATGCTAATTGACCAGACGGGAGCCCTGGGCTCAATTATCTCCAAGCTTAGGGTTCTCTCCCAGGACAGAATGCCAAACCTGCAAATAAAGTCAAGCAATATCTAAATGTGAACTCTTGACATGACATTTATTTTATGTGTTGTTTGTTGATATAAATTTGACCAATCAGATGGGGCCTATATCCCCAGTAGTTGCTGTTCTGTTATTGCCTGGAGCAACCCAAAGGTGACTCTAGAGCTGAAAATACATACTAATGGTGGGAATTAAGAGGAGAGAGGAAAAATACAACGCCAATAAGAGTCACTCATTTTTTAAAGGGCTCTATTTTGACGGTCCATGCGCAAAGCGCAAAACGCAGGGCGCAAACACTTTCAAGGCATGTCAGAATGCATTTTTGCTAATATAAGGACGGAAAAATCCGCTTTGCGCCGTGGCACAAGGTCTAAAAGGGTTGAGCTTATTTTCTTAATGAGTTAAAGGTGTGTTTTGAGAATAAACCAATCAGAGTCTCATCCCCCAACTGAGCATTTCACTAGTAAGAAAACAGTTAAACAGAGCATCTGCAGTGCGAGAATGAGAGATAAATGATCTACTTTGCTCTCGTGGATAGAGAAACCTTTACGCACAGACATCAATAAGCCTAAAAATAATTAATTTAGTTTGTTAAGCGCAAATATTTGTTTCAAAACTATTTCTTAATTCTAAAAATATCTATACCAGTTTAGTTTTATATTACTTTTTTTAAATAGCATTTTTTCTCATCAAATATTATAATGTTAGAAATATCGTTATCGCAACACTTCACAACAATATTGCATACTTTGTGCATCCCTACTGTTGACATTCTCAATACCACAAAAACATTCACTGTGTGCGTATAAATGTGTGAACTTTGATTCTGCAGTTCTACATGATCGAGGAATTCTTCTCAGCCAATGGCTCAAAAAGTCTCATGTTGTTCTACCAAGCTACTGAATCGGTAAAACCTACTACTTGACTGCCAAATATCCTAAAAGCGTTTGCCTGTTTTACCACAAACAAGTCAATTTCTTCCTGTATTTCACTGTAGTCCAATTCTGGGAACGACACCTCTTTTTTTTTTTTTTTTTTATAGCGCTTTTACAATGTAAATTGTGTCAAAGCAGCTTAACATAGAAGTTCTAGTAAATGTAAACTGTGTCAGTCCAGTTTTCAGAGTTGAAGTTCAGTTTAGTTTAGTTCAGTGTGGTTTAAATTTCACTGCTGAAAGTCCAAACACTGAAGAGCAAATCCATTGATGCGCAGCTCCACAACTCCCAAACTGAGCATGCCAGTGACGAGGAGCATTAATCACAAAAACACAATTAACACACTGCTGCTTTCAATCAATCAAATTGCATTGTGCCGTTATTCATTATTATTATTGGCATGTCAGGGGCAAAGGTGAGCTCGGCTATTACAGGTACTCCTCTAATTAAAACCTAACACTACCATTAAAGTGAGGTCAGCGAACTGTCTATAAATCCTTTAAATACTCCTGAGAAAAACAAGTATTTCCAAAAAAAACCTAAACTAAAATTGATTTAACTGGAGCACTAAATTGTTTTATTAATGATTTCTGAAGAATCATGTGACATTGAAGCCTGAAATGATGAGGAAACAGGTTGTTCCAGTCATACAATTAATGCATTTTAAGTAGCTTCAGATGGACAGCATGTTCTAAATGGCGAGTGACTAAGTACTAGATACGTATGCCTGTTGCTTGGGAGAAAAACAATGAACCGCATTACTCTTTACTGATTGCAGGCTCTTACCGGACAGTGTTTGTTTTTCTTGAAAAATCACAGACAAGGCCATAACCACTACAAACATATCCCAGGTCAGTGTGTGTGCGTGTGTGTGTGTGTGTTTATGACTGTGACTGGCCATGTTGGTACCATCAATGAGTATTTGATTGTCTTACAGTATGTCTTTCTCTGCAGGAGGTGAATTTTGGAATGCTTGACTGCTCAGAGTATCCTGCACAATCTGGAGTTTCTTTTTACTCAAGTCATGAACCAAGCCCTCAAGTCGCAGGAGGTATATTATATGATTCAGTGAATTTCAAAAATTATGCTTGGGAAATCATTAAAGGCTCCATTTACTACTGCTATTAAGATGAGTTTCTGTCAATCCAGTTACTGATGTAAGAGACGTTAAATGCAGGTGTAAACTGGCTCTTAATGGTTCATTCATCGACATGGGGTTCTTCATTCAATAGTACTCGTAAATCACACTGAGTGCTTTTGCAGAAGTGATGTGGAGCATGATGGAATCTAAACACAAGTGGTCATGAGATGCATTTCAATGCATGTTAATCACTTGTGATCAGATTACTGTCAACACGTTTTAGTACCAGATTGGTATAACATATACACTCACCGGCCACTTTATTAGGTACACCTGTCCCACTGCTATATGTGTTGGCTTGCACTGAGTCACAGTTTTTAAAGTTTAATTTCAAACGGTTTATTTTATTTTGAAGATCTGAGGTGAACTATCTGCTGCTGCTTTCAGTAGTATGGTAATAAATGTCATGTAAAAGGGCATTCAAACTCACATTATTAGCATTTTACCTCGAATAAAGCACACGAGGTGAACCTGAGGTTTACCTGATTCTAAAATATAAATTTCAGCTATTGGTTAGGATAAAAGCTCCTTTTGATATGGAAATTATTCCTTCTTTATCGCATGCGGTTGCTTTTATATAGAAGACGATTTAAATTAGCGTTTAGACTCGATAGTCAGTTCAGCTGCTTTTGGTCCTCAATCATTTGTCGTTGTCATTGATCCTCGAATGCAATACCGAGTTCAACCACTGGGTGTCAAACCAACACACTGCACCTTTATATTATCTCCTCTTTTACTCACCATTCACTCAAAACCTTCAAGTTTCTTTTTTCTGCTGGGCACAAAAAAAACATATCTGGTTGCTGGTACCAGCTAACATCCAAAGTATTTTATTTTCCTGCTATAGCAGTTGATGGGTCCCAGCAGCTAGTAGTTTTCTAATTATCACCTTTAGTATTGAACAGAAGAAAGAAACTCATAATGAGGGAAAATACATGATGAGATCATTTTCATTTTTGGGTGAACTGTCTCTTTACACAGTATTAGGCTTTAACCTCCAAACATGAATTTATTTTACTTTCAATGTTTGCCTTGTTTTCTATCTTCCTCTTAAGGCACAAATGAAGATCCGGTCACTGTTAGACTTTGAATGGCAGAAGCAGTCCCGTTTCTACTTTATAGATGACACAGACAGATGCATAATTTAAATCACAGATGTGGAGTTTGATTACTGTAATGAGCATCTGGGCTGCACTGATCGTCTTGTGATTACTCCCCTTACTGACAGGCCAGTATAAATACATTCAAGATGCCGGGATCATAATAAATACTGGGTGTGTTCACATTTGTTGGGTTTGGTTTGATTAAATCAATTGCTCTATTTAGCTCATTTCATTTGAATGAATGTGAACATTGCCTAAGGGTGCACTGAGCATGCGTACCAAGGCAGATTGAACTTTTTTGTAGAGTTTTTTCTGAAATTATTTGCTATTAAAATCAAGCATCTTTCAGCAATTCAAAGAGTTAGCTTTAGCATGTCTTATCTTTCTTTTTTTCTCCAGGTTATTCTCATACTGCCTGTAACATTGCCTATACATACTGTATATAATATTTAGGTCTGGACTCTGTTGAGGCCATTCCATTACTCTCTTTGTTTCATCAACTGATTTTCTCTCCAAATTACATTAGATTTTACATAATTTTTGCAAATTGCTCTACATTTTTCTGTCCATTACATTAGCAGTTTGTTTGGGATCATTATCATGCTGAAAAATAAAACTCATATTCATATTAGGGGCTTTCTAGTAGGATGTACATGACAAAGTAAAGCCTGCCTGTGCTTTTTATAGAGTCAATCTAGGGCCATATATACTTGCAACATGAAAGTTTTGCAAACAAAAAATAAAATATTGAACAAAAAAATTGTAAAATAATGCAAATCTCAAAAAAATCACAAAGGGAAAATTGAGTTTTGAGAAATAAAAGGAATTTTGCAAAC
This sequence comes from Danio rerio, assembly GCF_052040795.2. NCBI lineage: Eukaryota > Metazoa > Chordata > Actinopteri > Cypriniformes > Danionidae > Danio > Danio rerio. The sequence continues at coordinate 36,879,278 of NC_141044.1, forward strand.
AAAAATAAAGAACTGCAGGTAAAAATCAAGCAATGCAAAAAAAAAAAAAAAAAAAAATTTGCAACTTTTTAAAAAATATTCATATATTAGCTAAATATATATTTTTTCATTATTGCCTTTACAAAACCTCTCTAGTCAATTGCAATGCTCATTTTGATTTGCGAGTTTTACTGTTTGACCATTTAAACAGCCCCCCCAAAAACAGGTTCAGGTATTTTACTTAATCTCGATTCGATTTATGACAGCGATTCATGGCTGATTTCCTTTGCGTCACGATGTCACCAGCTGAGGATGTTGCTTCATAAGAAGCAGGTCCGGGCATTAGTTCCTGTGACTCTGCCCCCTTGTCAAATCAGGGCCAGAAAGTAAAACACACTGAAATGTGTAGTGTAAAAAGAAAACAGCATCGCAAACTCATGGTTGACTGAAAAGCAAATCAAAATAAGCATTGCAATTGACTTGAGAGATTGGGAGGTTTTGTAAAGGCAATACTGGAAAAATATTTTTTTTAATTTATGTGTATTTAAAAAAATGCAAATAATACATTGTTTTTGCACTGCTTGATTTTTATTTGCAGTTTATTTTTGTTTTTAAAATTCCTTTTTATTTCTCAAAACTTGCATTATTTGACTTATATAGTATGTATATATATATATGTATATATAAATATATGTATATATATATGTATATGTATATATATATATAGTTATATATATATATATATATATATATATATATATATATATATATATATATATATATATATATATATATATATATATATATAGTTATATATATATAGTTATATATATATATATATATATATATATATATATATATATATATATATATATATATATATATATATATATATATATATAACTACCGGTTTAAGAATTTGGTACATACTTTCTGGATTCTCTTTGCTTGAACTGAATTGATCTTATCCTGTTTACATGAAATGAGCCTGCTCCCTAGCAGGTTTGAGCTACCAGAACTGTTGCTATGACAACATCTCTTAGATCAGTTTTGAAGAACAAAACAATCCTGGATCGTGTGAAATCGTCAATAAACTAAATCCAGCTAATGAATAGTCCACTTACGAAAAACGGGCCCCAAGAAGGAAACTCTAGTATTCTCATTCATTCTTCCATCGTTTTTAACTATTTCTTTCATATGTCTTAAACAATTAGACCCAAAAATCCTGTATTTTCTGGCTGTATTTTATTTAAGACAACGAGAAGTAATATATAATGTCATTATACTCCCACTAAAACATTAAATGTAACTGCTGTTGTTGGGGAACTCATTGTGTCTTGATAAATTTCTGATGAATGTATCACTCTCATTTATTTGCTGATTTGAGTGATTTCAGTATTATTATTATTATTATTATTATCTGTTGTATTATTACCCATACCTGTGGCATTATTATCAGGTATGTGTGCTTTGGTAAATAAAAAATAATTTTGTGTAAATGCATTTAGAGATGAGAAGATAAATTAGGAGAGCAGCATTAATGTCACAATGTGAGTAGACATGGAAGCAAGGCCATAAGAACATCTGCATTCTGTTCTGTAACTCATGATCAGGCACACCTGCACGTGCGCCCACACTCATTTGTAATGACTTCTAAAAAATATGAGTACCCGAGAACTTCAGCTTGACTTACAGTTGACAGCTCAGTGGACAGTGAACAAGATATATTGTTGAGCATTGTTTTTTGGCTGAGTCATCGCTTTTGAAACAGGAAGGAAAGACCTTATCTGGACATGGGTAAGATCCCTGAAAGACCCTGAGACTTTATTGGTGGCGGGCACCTGAGAGATTTAAGATCCCATTAGCGGAGAAGCTGATGGAGGTGTGTAATGTGTAAATTTGGGTGGAGTATTAAGACACAGAAATGTATTTAAACTGTGTGCAAGCCTATGTTCGGCAGACACTCGAACGACCTGTCTCTGTTGTTACTGATGCTGTAACAATAAACTGCTTTGCCTAAAGACTTCAGAGATCTCGGACTTTGTCATTTTTTTGAAAAATTTGACTTGGAGACTTTAATATTTTGCAGACCAGAATCTTTTTTCCACAACACTGTCAGATCCTGTGTTCCATGTTTTCGTCATGTGATCTTATCTCATGTTTTCATTCTCCATTTGTGTTTGTTTTCATCATGTGACCCTTTTGTTCTAGTTCCCGCCATTTGTAAATGTTCATTATTTCCACCTGTGTCTCACTCCTGTATGCAATCAGTTTAATCATCTCCAGTGTATTTACACTCTTGTGTTTTGTTCAATCCTTCATCTTGTTCTCTCAATTGTGCTTCGTTGGCAACCCATGTTGTTCTTGAGGCTCCTGCGTTATCGATGGCCTTCCAAGTGGGTGTTTGTTAATAAATCTACGTATTTGATTAATCTATCGATCCTTTTACCTTCCTGAGTGAGCCAAGGCAATACAACTGAGGCCTAAGACTTTTGGACAGCACTGTAAATACAACTGGGACAAAATACATTAAATGGAGCCAACAAAAGGACATGATTTCACAAATGCATCATTTTTCCCTTTTTTTTTTTTTGTCCAGACAAACAAATCAAGACAGTGGAATTACAAGTGTAAACAACACATCCTTAAAGAGATGCACTTATCGTCTACTTTTGAAAATTAACCACTTGCTTATTTTGATTGGTTCCGAGCAGGTGTTATATCACATTGGTCCAGACTTTAGGAATGAGTATGGGAGGAGCTCCAGCTGGAAAAACTGAAACCACCAAAGACATGGGCCGCTGCCTGGGAAAGTACGTAGTTGTCTTTAATTGCTCTGACCAGATGGATTTCCGTGGACTGGGCCGCAGGTTAAATGAACTTCTCAAACTCCAAATTAATCTTAACAGAGCACCTGTTCATTAGGATAGAGGGTGAATATTTCAAGTGTTTGACGTTTTTCAGACGATGCTCAATGTTTGTAATGTTTGTCAAACAGGATTAGTCCAGTCTGGTGCTTGGGGTTGTTTTGAGTTCAACCGCATCGAGTTTGGCATTTTTCTTACTATGGTAATGGGACTAATTTTAGCCCCATTTGGGCATGATTTATTAAGGTGTTTTCGAAATACCTCGAACGAGGGCACTTATGATTTACTTAAAACACTTTAACAACTTTCCTTCCCTGCTTTATTAACGGTTGCCACAGCGGAATGAACTACCAATTACTATGGCATATGTCTTACCATCAGATACCTTTCCTGCCCACAACCCAGCACAGAGTGACTCATGAACCCCCAGTGCTGAGCTCTGTATGAAATCCATTACATTATCTCAATGTAATCAATATTTAAATGAAATTGTATTTTTTAATGGGGTGAAACTGTGGTGCAGTAGGTAGTGCTGTTGCCTCACAGGAAGAAAGTTGCTGGTTTGAGCCTCAACAGGGGGCCTGTTTCAGCAAGGAGGTTCAACCAACTCAGTTTAAACTTGAACTCTGAGTTGATTTACTGAGAGATTAAAACTTCTGAGTTTTTGGTTTCAGAGCAGCTGATCTGAGTTGGGTCAATCAACTTTGAGTAGACCAACTCTGAGTTAAGCGCGCGCACCGTGACTATAAAAAGGCATTATCAATGGAGCGCAGATATTACGAGTGACTATGGCAATATCTTAAAAAAGAGATCACTATTTCTTTCTCCAGCTGAACTTGATCTACTAATGCATAGTTATAGCATATATGACCATATATTTTGAAAAGTAACACCACTGCATCAGTGAAACAGAGACAGTTAGAATGAGCAAACATAGCTGCTTAATGCATAACCCTGCTTTCTCTAGTTTAACAAACCTGCCATTTTCAAACTGAAAACCTAGAGTTTCTCTCAATTCAGGGTTAAAGTACTCTGCGTTTTCACTTAACCTCCTTTCTGAAAAGGCCCCTGGTCAGTTGGCTTTTCTGTGTGGAGTTTGCATGTTCTCACCGCGTTTGCGTGGGTTTCCTCCGGATGCTCTGGTTTCCCCCACAGTCCAAAGAGTGAATTAGGTAGGCTAAATTGTCCGTTGTGTATGAATGAGTGTATGGGTGTTTCCCAGTGAAAAGGGACTAAGCCGAAAAGAAAATTAAATTAATGCATTTTTAAAATCACAAAATCCGGGTTATGCTGGTCGGCAGGAGCTGCCTGAGAACTTCAGAGAGATTCAGTTTCGCACAGTGGCTATGATGGTGCCTGACCGAGCCATCTTTATGAGGGTGAAACTTGCCAGCGCAGGTTTTCGGAAAAATCAAGTCCTCAGCCGCAAGTTTTACACTCTTTATAAACTGTGTGAGGAACAGCTTTCCAAACAGGTACCCACAAATCATTGTCAACACAATTTAATGAGCTGGTAAGTTGTCATTAGGCCCTTTCGTTTCAGTGTAGTTGTTAAATTTGGTTATACAGCAATGCATGTAATGCAGAATCAGTTTTATTATTATACTGATAATGCGCTATCAATAAAATCTAAAACCAAATGTGCTTTAGCATTGTAAATCCTGCTTAAAATAATATTGCATTTAATTGCTTATTTACAGTACATTTGTCAAAGTACAATTTTTATTTAAGTTTTTTGGGGAAAACACCATTTTAAATTATACAATAATTATACAAATGTTTGTTTTTCATGATTTATGAGTTTGTCATTGTCTTGATTTGAATAAGCTAAATAAAAATATAAATAAAAACGAAATGTTTTGTTTGTATGACAGCTCTTGCTGATGCTTATTCAGACTTTTTGAATACTCAACAGGTGCATTATGACTTTGGCTTGAGGAACATCTTGTCTGTTTTGAGAACGTTGGGTGCTGTTAAGAGGTCCAATCCAACAGAGCCAGAAAAGACTGTGGTCATAAGAGTCCTGCGTGACATGAACCTCTCCAAAATGGTGAACATAATCCAAATCTGATCAGTGAAGCAACAGAACATATGTGTTGTTGTCACAGGTACTCTCCGCAAATAACTCGTCCTGTCTTTATTCAGGTTGATGAAGATGAGCCTCTGTTCATGAGTCTGATCAATGACCTGTTTCCGGGGATCATGCTGGATAAAGCTGGTTACCCTGACCTGGAAGCTGCTATCACCAAACAAGCTGAAGAAGCAGGACTGATTGCACACTCACCCACCCTGGATTCTCAAACTTGTGCAACTGTATGAGACTTGGTTAGTCATTCATTATTCAATTGACAAATATATGTTAAATGCTCTGAGTACACAGAGTGGAGGCTGTTGTTCTGTTTGTTCTCTGTACATGGGTATTATGACCCTTGGCCCAAGTGGAACACAACTAATGACTGGACAGATGACCACTAGACACGTGGGTAGTATTCACATACAGTTTAAGAAGGTATCTAATAGTGTGAAGTGTTTACAACTTCAATTCAGAAATGGATCAATATTAGCCTGTTAACAGTTTATGCATATGAAAAGCTCTATTGATTTTCTTTTTTGACATTGCCCAAGGAAAGGTCAGACAGAATTGTGTGCACTGTTTTTAAAAGCTTTTATTGACTATTGAGATATCTAAAACCGGTTATTACTATTATTATACTTGTTTTAAACTCTTCCCTACATTTTCTACAGGATTTGATGAATTTTGTCTTCACTGCCCAAAATGCAGAGGCTTGAATACGTGTGCATAAAGCAGACCATTGATTTATTACAGGTAAATAGATATGTGAAGTCATTAGGTTTTATGCTGTATTGAAAACGCATTAAAGGGGTAGTTCATCCAAAAATGTAAAAAGCATACTCGCCATTTACTTACCCTCAAGTTGTTGCAAACTTTCTAAAACGCAAAAGAAGATATTTCGAAGAATGCTGGTAACCAGTAGCCATTGATATCCATAGTGGGAAAAAATAGACTATGGTAGTCAGTGGTTTTCCCAACATGCTTCAAAATATCTTGAAGGCGAAAGAAATTCAAACAGGTTTGGAACTAGTTAAGGGTGTGTAAATGATGACAGAATTCTCATTTTGGGTGGACTATTCCTTTAATATAGATGTCTATCATAGATGTTGTCCCTTACTGATTTCTTTATTTACTCTTTTAGCTAATTTTGAGTTTCCTGCATTATTTAATTAACTTCTTAAGACTTGTATTAACTGGTATTATTATTTTTTTTGCGTTGCAGGCATGTTTGTTTATATATATATATATATATATATATATATATATATATATATATATATATATATATATATATATATATATATATATATATATATATATATATATATATAAATATAAATATATATAAATATATAAATAAAGAGTGGTGTGAAAGTATTTGCCCACTTATTGATTTATTATATTTACAATGTTTGTCACACTTTAGTGCATACCTGTCAAAATTGGAATGTGAAAAATAAGGCATATGCCCACCATAATAAGGGATATCCCTTTATACAGTATAACACCCCAAAACCAGGCACCGCTCATCACCAGTCTAATACCATCCCTACAGTGGCAGCATCATGCTGTAGGGATGTATTTCAGCAGGAGAAACTGGAAGAATAGGCAGGATAGAGGGAAAGATGAATGCAGCAATGTACAGAGACATCCTGAATGTCGGTCAGGTAAATTTCATTCTGTGTTGTATTAAAAAGTCTTAAATATAACTCCTATAAACCTGCAGATAACCTGATATTACTAATTAAAAATGTAGTTTTGATATATTTGCAGTAGGAAATGTTCAAAATACCTCCATGAAACAGGATCTTTACTTGATTTTCTAACGATTTTAGTAATATATATATATATATATATATATATATATATATATATATATATATATATATATATATATATATATATATATATATATATATATATATATAAACACCATTAGTTTTGACCCATACAGTACATTATGGGCTATCACCACAAATATACTCGTGCAACCTAAGACTGGTTTTGTGGTTGCATATAGTTACGGCTGGGAATCAAAAACCAGTTCTATTTTTAAAAAAAGAAAATAGGTAGAAACAAATAATCTCCATGACTTTTCAATCCACAACAATGGACAGTTTCTTAAGTATTTTTATTTAATATGTATGTAGCATTTATTTAATATGTATGTTTAAATTAGCATTTTTAATTGTGAGATTCAAGTTCATTAACCTCTTTAGGGAATATAAATGCACACGTTTACAGAGGCGATGTATGACGCTGCCATGAAGGAGAAGCAAGACCTGCTGGGTGATGCTGAGGCATGCAAAAAGAAAATGTCCAATGCCGTGGCACTTATAGATGGACTTGGTGGAGAAAAGGTTACAAATTCCTTGCAGGATTACGTCTTATTGGCTATATAGAATACTTTTACATTTAAATAATACATAAATCATCCAAACAGAGCTGTGTATGTGCATATGTATTTGTCTTAGGTTCGCTGGAGAAAGCAGTGCTCAGTCTGAGAGGCAAATCAAAGATATGGTCGGTGATGTGTTACTTGCCACAGGATTTCTGTCTTACTCTGGACCTTTCAACTAAGAGTATCGAACTCTTCTCATGCAACAGTGGAAGAAAGAGATGGATAGCAGGCACATTCCTTGCAGTGAGGTATATTCATTTCAACATAAAAATCAGGGTAACACGTTATTTGATTGACATGTGTTCATAAGATTGTCATAAAACCTTTATAATCATGATATGACACATCATGAACATGAATGACGATTTATGCAGGCTTATAAAAATTGACTCAGTCATGACATTTTGAATGCACAGATGACATTGTTAGTTATGACAATTTGATATTAAACAAAAAATCACAACCATGATGACAAAAACTTCTGTCATAAATCTGTCATAAACATGATTGTCATGAAGCCATTATAAATGTCATGAATTTTATGGGCCATATATATATATATATATATATATATATATATATATATATATATATATATATATATATATATATATATATATATATATATATATATATATATATATATATATATATATATATAAATTTTTATTAACTTTTTTTTACCTCGATTACAGTGCTACATTTTTCATTAAAATGTCATTAAATATTAATGGAACTCTAAAGAAATGATTCAACAGAGTAATGACCCCTTTAATGAGACATTTGAATGAAAAATATAGCTTGTTCCAGTGAAGAAGTGAAAAATATTCAGGACAATTATTATGCCCAGATGTCAATCATGCTTATGACCTCTTCAACTGAATTGTCACCAAAATCAGTCATATATTCAAGCTTGTTTTTACAGCTTTTACATCGTATACAATGGTTTTCCCTGCAGAACCCGAATTTGATGAGAATTTGATGATGATAGAATGGAACCTGCAGGACCTCCCCAATGATGACCTGTCCATTCAGAACGGCATCATCATGACGAAAGCTGCTCGTTATCATTTGCTGATTGATCCACAGGGCCAAGGCAAGATCTAGATTAAGAAAAGAGTACCACAGGTATGATCATTTATTATGTGTGTGTGTGTGTGTGTATGTATATATGTAACTCATTTTAATTTATCTTAATTCGTTTTTTTTTCGTTTTTTTTTATGTTTCAGTGATTTTCTTTTGCCTTTATTTTGGCTATTTAGATTTTATAAGGAGTTATTTAGTGACTAAAATTTTATTTTAATATATCTGTTTAATAAATCTGTTTTGTTTAAATGAACCAAAATACATTGCCTGTATTCACAGAAATGGATAAAAATATTCATTTTCAAAATGAGGTGTACTCAAATATGCTGAGCACTGTTTATTTTGATATTCAGCATTTGGAAAAGTCCAATCATTAAAGTATTCCATTCTAATTTTTAAATTACAGGCCACATTAAATTGAAACCAAAATGTCCAGGAGGTGGCGCCAGATCTCTTTTTTTGTCACTGAAATGTTAATTCAGAGTCAAAACGGTTCATTTATAAATGAATTGACTCACTGTGAATGACTCGCCCAGAGATTACTTGTTGTTAACTTCATTTGTTAAGTGCTTCAATGTTAATGTGTTTTAATATTCAGCTTGGTGCCTTTATTAATCAGGGGTCGCCACAGCGGAATGAACCGCCAACTTATTCAGCATGTTTTACGCAGCGGATACCCTTCCAGCTGCAGCCCAACACTGGGAAACATCCATACTCCTCCATTCACACACATACACTATGGTCAATTTGGTTTATTCAATTCACCTATAGCACATGTCTTTGGACTGTGGGGGAAACCCACGCCAACACGGGGAGAATATGCAAACTCCACACAGAAATGCCAACTGACCCAGCCTCGGTTCGAACCAGCGACCTTTGTGCTGTGAGGCGATTGTGCTATCTACTGCTAGCTCTTATTTTGAATTCTAGGACATTCTTTCTGTTGTGTGTATTATATTGTACGCAGATAAATCAGAACTTCAAAGATGTGTATTAAGAGTGTAAAATGAGTCAGATCTTGATTTTTTTTTATTCTTATTTTGCATTAGTTATTGATCTGCTTTCAAGTCTGCGTAAACCAGAAGTTGTGATGATGTATTTCCCACTGAAATTGAATATTAAGAAGGGGGTGTGGCTTTCTTTTGTACTTCTCTCATCTTTCACTTCCAGCAAACTAACAGTTGGAGGGGCGTGGCTATGCATATTTCACAGAAGCTGTCAAACTGACATCAATGGAGGACTGCTGTTCCAGATCAAAAGCAAATGGTTAGATTTTAAATAAAGATTATTAAAACAAACCGTTGTTATAACAGAATGTATTAATTGTTCACTGTAAGACTATAGGCAAAATAAACATTACAAATTCTGATTTCATGCAGACTTTAATGCTGAAGAATAGTAACTGATAATTTACTGTACCCTTTCGGTTCACAGCCATGCAGTCCTGGTCCACTACACCTATAATAAACACACACATTTTACAAAACTAATTACACAAATCTTAAGTTGAATTATTTATTATGATTGTTAATTATCAATTATTTAATTCCATATAATAATCAAGAAATAATGGTAATACTTTGGTTTAAGGATCAATTCTCACTGTGGATATTAGGAGATTGGCTGTTTTTAAGTACTTAATAAATATAAGTTCTGCATGATCTTATTCTAGTTCCTTGTGGAACAACAACACTATTTATAGACATACTGTATATACACTTATTTAACAACATAGTTCACATTTCAATTTACATTATATAACTACACATACAATATCAGGTGTATATAGCAATGTACCTGTGCATACATTTTTAATTTATATATTTTGTATTCATTATTCATCATCCCTTTATTAACCTGGGGTCGCCACAACGGATTAAACCGCCAACTTATCCAGCATATGTTTAATGCAGCAGATGCCCTTTCTACATAAACATTACCTAAACATTCATACACACTCATTCACTATGGACAATTTAGCCTACCCAATTCACCTGTACCACATGTCTTTGGACTGTGGGGGAAACCGGAGCATGGGGAGAACATGCAAACTCCACACAGAAATACCAACTGACCCAGCCGAGGCTTGAACCAGCAACCTTCTTGCTGTCAGGGCGCATGTGCTACCCACTGCGCCATCGTGCAGCACTTATGTTTTGTATTCTGTTTCCTTATTTTTTACTCCTTTATTATCAGTGTTTTTTTTTTTTCAGTCACTGATTTTGTGATCACTTTGGATACTTCTGTTACGAATTCAAATTTCTCATGTGTAAACATACACAAGCTCTCCTGTTATTCTGATAACAACTATTAATAAGCAGCAAATTAGTTAAAAGTCATAGTTAATAATTTATTAATAGCAAGAATTGTACCTTAAAATATAGTGTGACCAAAATAATCTATTATTAATAATAAACATACAGTTGAAGACAGAATTATTCGCCCTCCTGAATCTTTTTTTAAATTTTTCTCAAATGATGTTTAACAGAGCAAGGAATTTTTCACAGTATTTTCCATAATATGTTTTCCTCTGCAGAAAGGCTTATTTGTTTTATTTCAGCTACAATAAAAGCAGTTTTAATTTTAAAAAATCCTTTTAAGGTCAAAATTGTAGCCAGCAATATTTTATTTTGATTGTTAACAGAACAAACCATCGTTATACAACGACTTGCCTAATTAACCAAGTTAAGCCTTTAAATGTCACTTTAAGCTGAATACTAGTGTCTTGAAAAATATCTAGTCAAATATTATTTACTGTCATCATGGCAAAGATAAAATAAATCAGTTATTAGAAATGAGTTATTAAAACTATTATGATTAGAAATGTGTTAAAAGAAAATCTAGCTGTTAAACAGAAATTGGGAAAAAATATACAGGAGGGCGAATAATTCTGACTTCAATTGGATAGAATTTATAATAATAAAGTACTAATAATCCAGCCGTTCTTAACTTGTTCTTACCCGTGTGTACAGTTAGCATGGCATGGCTGGCACTGTCTGCTTTTGTCTGGGTACATCCAGACTAGTCTGTTATTAGGGCCTTGCACTTTGTGCGCACATTGTGCCACGCAGTGTGTCCCATCTTTAAAGTGAGCACACTCTGTACACTGATCAGCACCCTAAAAAGGCAGAAAAAGAAAACTAAATTAACACACAGAAATGTGACTTTAAAGCTTATTAAAGGGATAGTTCACTTAAAAATGAAAATTCTGTCATTATTTACATGCTCTTGTTCCAAACCTTTCTTTTCTTCTGTTAAACAAAAAAGAAGATATTTTGAAAAATGTTGAATACCTGTAACCATTGACTGCCATAGAATTTGTTTTTCTGCTATAGATGTCAATGGTTACAGGTTTTCATTATTCTTTATATTTGTTTAATCAGAATAAATGAATTCAATTGATTGAAGGGTGAGTAGATTTTTATTTTTGCGTGGACTGTCCCTTTAAGCATCATTATATGATTAATTAGGGCTTTAAGCAGTGAATAGTGTGACATACTGGGCCATGACAACTTGCCGTCCCGTTCAGAGCCTTGCATTGTGGGTCACAAGCCAAACACACATTATCTGACATGTACTCTCGAGGGTCTCTGAGAAAACATCACATGTAGAGAACAAGTCAACATCAGCAGACAATATTGTTTGGGTTATATATTTATATTAGGACTGCAGTTTTAAGTGTTAATTCTTTAATTGAGTTCTTGCTTTGACATGACTATTGAAACTCATATCTGACTCAAGAGTCACACCAAGATAAATGTAATTAATTAATACTATTTTTTAGATATATTAGCTATTTTTATATTTGTATTTTTATTATATTATTATGCTGGTAAATAAATAAACTACTTTATCCTTGTAAAATGTGACCAGATGATGAGTAAGAATGCTGAAAAGTCAGCTTTGAAAAGACAAATTTATTTCGCCCACGTTTCAAACTACATGGTCTTCATCAGGTCAAGTGAAAAGCCGTCAAATTAAAATTGTCTTTTGATAGCTAATAAGAGCTATTGTTTTGGACTTTTTCTATTGCGTTTGGCTTGATCGAGCACCTGCCTTTAAGAATTTTAGGATGTTTTTCTTTCTGAAATGTTGCGCTCTCACCCGTCCAGCAGGTTGCAGTGACTGACACAGCGTCCCCTACGGCTGACGTGCTGACAGAACACACACATGGACGGCCCCGGACCCCAACAGCCTTCATCTCCACACATACTGTCACAGGTGCTGTTCTGCTGTACTGAAAAATAATGAGGACTCGTCAAATTATGTTAAATTTTCAGACATATTTATATTCCTATTTAGACAACATTTTAACAGTTAAGAAATCCATATTTGTTACAATAGCCCAGATTTTTTCCCCCCATCACATCCTTCACACCACAACCTTTTTATTTTATTTTTATTTATTTGTTTTTATCCTCTTGGTATTATTATTATTCATTATATATATATATATATATATATATATATATATATATATATATATATTTATTAATAAAATTTAGTTATTTATTTGTTTATATATATTAATTAATTAATTAATTAATTAATTTTCTTGTTCTTGTTTTAAAGGTTTAAAAGTAAATGTTTAAAGTTATTTCAAGCATGTATGGATTTTTCACCTCACTGTGTTTTCAATCATAACAAGTAAATACATTTTTTATTTCGACCTATTATAATTTTCGGGGAAAAAAAACTCAAAATGACCATTTTTTAAAATTTGTAAACCATGAAGACATATTATCAGACCCTTATAAAATAAAGCTAATATTAAAATTTTTTACTAAAGCACAGACCAAATAAGTCTATTAACTC
>NC_141044.1:37197500-37322500 GCF_052040795.2 Danio rerio
AACGAGTGGGTTTCATGGCCCTTTAAGGCAAGTCATTTCACTCAGCGACCATCTTTGAAACACCTTTCGGGCAGTATGCTTAAGTCCTCACAAGTTTAGTAAAACCAGTACACTGAGCTTATAATAAAATCACATTCAAAAATCTAACTGAGGGCATCACAGTGGCGCAGTGGGTAGCACGATCGCCTCACAGCAAGAAGGTCGCTGGTTTGAGTCTCAGCTGGGTCAGCTGGTGTTTCTGTGTGGAGTTTGCATGTTCCCCTGTGTTCATGTGAGTTTCCACCAGGTGCTCCAGTTTCCCCCACAGTCCAAAGACTTGCAGTACAGGTGAATTGGGTAGGCTAAAATTGGCCGTAGTGCATGTGTGTGAATGAATGTGTATGGATGTTTCCCAGTGATGGGTTGCAGCTGGAAGGGCATCCGCTGCATAAAACATATGCTGGAATAGTTGGCAGTTCATTCCCCTGTGGTGACCCCAAACTAATAAAGGGACTAAGCCGAAAAGAAAATGAATGAATGAAAATGCAACTGACCCAACTGTAAAGTCATTACTGGACTCATTTATGAACTGACTCAAATCAACAGTGGTTCATCAACATATTACTGACGCTTCAAACACACTCAACACTTAAGAAATAAAATAATATGATAAGAAAAAGAAAGATAAAAGAGCAGTTTGACACAGACAGACAGCAGCAGTAATTCCTCCGGCAAGCAGGCGTATGTTTTCATATTTCATAAGCCGGAGCTTGTAGACAGACTCATGAAAGGTGTCGTTTGGTGAAAATAATTGCTCTGTCTGAAATAAACCAATGAATCTGCAGCTCCGGGCTCCTTTTCACTTAGCATTCCTGCACATTGCTCATGACTAAAATATGCTCGAACCACGTTTATGGCTACACACAAATGTATTTCACAAACATATGTAACAAAAGTCATGCAATAAAGCATAATCACAGGAAGAGTTTATTCACATACAGTTTAAGTCGGAATTATTAGCCCTCCTGTATATTTTGACCTAATTTCTGTATAACAGACATTTTTTTAACACTTCATTTCTAATAACTGATTAATTTCTTCTTCTTTGTCACGATGACAGTAAATAATATTTGACTAGATATTTTTCAAGACACTAGTATTCAGCTGAAAGTGACATTTAAAGGCTGAACTATTGTAATATTATACACATCAATTGGCATGATTTGAATAGAGATAAATGCAATAATGGGATTGAATATGAAATGCAATTTTAAAACTGCAGTTGAAGTCTGAATTATTAGCCAACCCTTATTGTATAATGATGGTTTGCTCTGTAGACTATTGAAAAAATATATAGCTTAAAGGGGCTAATAATTTTGACCTTAAAACATTTATTTTTATTTTTTTGTATTAAAAACTGCTTTTATTCTAGCCGAAATAAACAAATAAGACTTTCTCCAGAAGAAAAAATATTATCAGACATACTGTGAAAATATCCTTGCTCTGTTAAACATCATTTTGGAAATATAAAAAAAATAAAATTAAAAATTAAAAAGGGAGCTAATAATTCTGATTTCAACTGTATATATCAGGGAATTTAATCTTCAAAAATAACAAAATATGATGCATTTTTCTTAATACACTACTAACAACTAGCAAAAAGGCCATTACAAAGAAATGGCTCAAGGAAGATCCTCTATCTGTAGGTGAGTACTGACACTTTCCTTGAGACAACAAGACTATAAAATGTCTGCATACTGGGGTAAATTGTTGAGAATAAATATAATATTTAAATTTAATTTTGTTGCTTTTATATATATATATATATATATATATATATATATATATATATATATATATATATATATATATATATATATATATATATATATATGGAGCCTGTTGATTTTCGATACGCAACGCTTAATAAAAGTATATATAGCGGCATTTTATCAATCATAAATACCAATGTAAATAAGATTGCTTTCGGTGACCTTTAAAAATTGTATGTAATTTTTGTTTCCATCTTCCTTTGAAATTTTTTTTTTTGTTTGTTTGTTTTGTTCTAAACTGTGTTGAAAAAAAAAAAAAAAAAAAAAAATATATATATATATATATATATATACATATATATATAAAACTCATTGACACAGGAAACTCGATGCAAACACAGGGAGAACATCCAAAGCATTCTGAAAAAGGTTGAGATGTTTTCAAATGGGTAAGCCTGGAAAGTTCAAGTGCGTCGCTCCCAATATGCATGCATAAGCCGCATGCCTCCACTTGGAATAACAAACTTGCATTAATAAAAGATGTGAAATGATTTCACGCCATCATTTGCAATCTCCAGCAGTTAATCTTCTTGCAAAGACATGTTGGATTCACCAAATTTGTTGACAAATGGGTTGCGGATTGCAGGGAAGAGAGGAAAGTTTTAGCTCAGGTAGGTCTCAAGAACTCCCCTACTGCCCCCTAATGGCCCAGTAAAAATTGCAATGAAGAGATAACTACTGACTAGGAGTATATCTATGGTGCCAATTTGGATTAGACAATTAACCTAAGTTGCATGTCTTTGGATGGGAGGAGGACCTCCACACAGAAACGTCGACTGGTCTGGTAAGGACTTGATCCAGTCATACATTCTTGCTGTGAGGCAACAGAGCTAACCACTGGGCCACCTAGACCTATCAAGGAAAAGGGAGTATAGGAGTCGGGGTAGAAGGGGGATTCTTCAAGACAAAGATATCTAAGATAAGAAACTTTGGTTATTTGTAGTGAGTTAAGAACTATCTGATTGGTGAATCATGTGTTAGCTAATGCAAGACCAGTTGTGATCAATCATAAGCACATGATCCTCTTGAAATTAGTTTATAAATAAACTTCATTTCTCAAGCGGCTCGGTACCAATTGATCCATGGACCTGTTTTGATCTGTGGCCTGGGAGTTGAGGACCACTGCTGAAGACAATCAAAATAAAATATTTCTTAAGGGGGATAACAATATTGACTTTAAAATGGTTTTAAAAAATTAAACACTGCTTTTATTCTAGAAATAAACCAAATAAGACTTTCTCCAGAAGACAAAAATATCATAGGTGATACTGTGAAAGATTCCTTGCTCTGTTAAACATAATTTGGGAAATATTTGACAAATTTTACAAAAAGTCACTAGAGCGTTAATAATTTTGACTTCAACTGTATATATACACATAATCTTTTCCTTTTAACCTATCTTGTTCCATCATTTTTCATCATTCCTCTATTCTAAGATCTCTAAGAGAGAGAGTCCCAAGTTTCCAGCAAATATAAATGAATTAAATACTGACCTTTCACTTTGACAAACCTTTCAACAGAACACAAAGAGCATTGCTGATGTAAGAATAAAGCCTTGCTGTCATCAATGAAGAAATAAAAGAGTTTAAAAACTGCATCTTTTCTTCTTTTAAATCACAAATACTCTTTTATAATCTCTGAATATCCAAACTGAATCGGTATGAGGCGGAGAAATAATGACACTTTTCATTATTTGGAGAACTAACAATTCCTGTGTTCATAAAAAAACCTGCATTTCTTTAAAAGTGAGAGGTCTTATATCTGCAACAACATCATTTTATACTAATCTTTTTTGTGGACCATATATGGTGTATACTGTATATACATAAGGGTTATGGAGGAGGGGCGAGGAAAAAAATGAAGAAATCACTTGTAAATTCTCCATTTCTCTGGATTTACTGAATTCATTAGGTGTTGATTTTACTAAAATGTGAATATGTGTTTAATTCTGTAAAAGTTTGACAATGTTTCTTCCAGAATAATTAAATAAATAAATAACAAATAATTAAAAATAAAATCAATCAAATAAACAAATAAATATTGATAAATAAATCAAAATTTAGTTTGGTGGGAGCACTTTTAGCTTAGCTTAGCTTAGCATACATCATTAAATCAGATTAGACCATTAGCATCTTGCTCAAAAATGATTAGAGTTTTGAGAATTTTCCTAATTAAAGCATCTTCTTGTTCAAACTATTTAAACCAGCTGAAACATCACACTTTTTCTGAGACAATTTATTTAGTTTGATGTTCAATCTACATGAATTAGCAAAAACAATTAAGTTGACGTAATCGGTTTGTGTTCGGACAACATGAAGGAACAATACAGCGCCTAAAAATAGTCCATTTACACAGCCATGGTACATACAGGTACAAATTATTATGCCAAACTCAAAGTATAATGCCTAGCCATATTAGCCCCCTAGACAATAACAACTTTTAATCTTCCATCAGTCTTGATACACAATGTAACTACAGAGGAGTGAAGATTTAAATACGCTCTTTGACCATTTCTGAGCAAGATGCTAATGGTCTAATCCGATTCAATGACCTATGCTAAGCTAAGCTAAAATGTAGATTAAAAACTGGAAAATCTTAATTGTTTAACTCTAGGGGAGTTGTTAAAATGAGCCTTTAAAATAAAGTGTTGCTTCCACGTTTTTACCTCACAGAAAATAATTTGTCAGAATAACGTTTTTAAATGTTGTCACAGGTTATCAAGAAAATCAGGGTTATTCCATCAAATATTGATTCATTAGCTCTTCTGATATTGTTATTGGGTGATCTAAAAATCAATATAAACAAGTGCGATTTTTTTATGTAATTGTATACAAAAAAGGGATCTAAATGGCAGTTTTTATTTGGAAGATCTGGTAGAAATGTCATCAGCCGTTTACAGAATAAAACAAACTTAGATACATTTATTTATAAATCGTAAATCCAAACTGAGACTCTTCAAGCCATCTCTTCATTTTTTTCTACAGC
The DNA here is from genome assembly GCF_052040795.2 of Danio rerio. Taxonomy (NCBI): domain Eukaryota; kingdom Metazoa; phylum Chordata; class Actinopteri; order Cypriniformes; family Danionidae; genus Danio; species Danio rerio. Next base: position 37,202,297 of record NC_141044.1, read on the forward strand.
TGTATACTGTATAGTGCATTTACTGAACACACACTATACTGTTCAAAAGTTTGAGGTTAGTAAGATCATTTTTTATATGATGAATATGAAGAATTGTTTATTTGATACAGTACAGTAAGATATTGTGAACTATTAGTACAATTTGAAAAAAAAAACTGTTTGCTGTTTGAATTTATTTCAAAATATAAGAATCTATTTCTGTGTTCCAAAGCTGAATTCTCCAGTGACCTTCTAGAATTCAGTCAAATTTAATGTAATAGTTTCTGATTATAATCAATGTTTTATTTAATTTTGCTTTGATTTTCATATTTCAATGAAGACTATAAAGTCCACACAAGCAAGAAAATGCTAAAGGATATTTATTAGTTTTAATTAACATTTAAAGGTAAAAGTATTCATTTCTTTTAAAATAATCTTACTAATCCAACACTTTTGAACATCACTGTATTAAGTGACACAATAAAAACAGGGCTGTCAAACCATTAATCACGATAAATCGCATTAAAAAAAGGTTCATATTTACAAAATACTTTTTGCATACTGTGTATTGTTTTGTGAATTTTAATCTATACATGACTATTTTTTATAAATATAGTGTTCAGAAATGCAGGGTTCCACACAACACCACTCATTCATGATGTCCCAACACAAATCCGTGAAATTAACGCGACTTAAGTAGATTGAATAAAAAAACAATGAAGTTTCCCCCCAAAAAGCTTATCTTGTGTCATTTCAGCTCACTGTAAATAAGTAGTTTCAACAAGCAAGTAAAAAAATTTTTTTTCTTATGACTTTAAATTTCCTTTGTATTTTATGTACAATTTGTGTACTTATGCAAAAACAAACACTCTAAAAATGCTGTTTGTTCAAACTAATTTAAAATGAGCTGAAACTAGTGTTGTCATAATACTGGAATTTGGTACCAATCGATACTTGAAGTTTTAAAATTGTCCATTTCCTGCCAACATTTGAGCGCTACTGAGCACGTTCCTAAACAGTGTGTTAAAGTCATGTCGATCAGCTGGTTTGTCTATAAGCAGACATATGAGCGATCCGCTGATGAATTGCGGCTTAAATCAGTGTCTCTGTATCTGTGTTTATGCTCCGTAAACAGCGGTGCTTTCGGTGAACTAATGAGTTTCATGGCCAATCACAGTCATTTCTGTTGAGCACGTGAACACAATGGCAAATTAGCGCTGTTTAACAGCGCTCAAATATTAGCAGCAAATGGCCGTTTTTAAAACTACAGTATAGACTAGTACTGAATTCCAGTATCGTGCAACCTTATCTGAAACAACACAATGAGTTTTTAACTTAGTGGAGTATAATAAACTTATTTCCAGAGGATCATACTATGATTGATCGTGGTCCCGCATAACAATAATCATTAAACCAATCAGGTTAGTCCAAGCCTTCAATCAAGGGCCCAGTTTGTTTATCTTCCATTATCTTCATTTTTTATGAATCCCCCATCCACCCCATCTCCCCCTTTCCTCCTTTACCATGGGGAGCTCTCGAGACATTCCTGATGTCTGACTATACGACCTATGCTATACGACCAGGTGGGAGCACTTGGCTCAAGTATCTCCGAGCTCAGGGTTCTCTCCCAGAACAGCATGCCAAACCTCCAATCAGTATTAAGCAATAGCTAAGTGTGAACTCTTGAAATTTTATTATGTTCAATCCACTTATATTTGTAAAAACTAATAAGTTAACTTAATTCCTTCATGTTGTTCCAACATAAATCTTGGAACCCAGCATTTTTACAGAGCATTTAAAAAATACTTTTGCTTGTTTAAAATACTTATTTATAATGAGCTGAATCAACACGATTCTCAAGGTTTTTGAGGACAACTTAATTGTTTTATGTTCAATTAAGTTAACTTAATGCATGTGTGTTGGGACGACATAGGAACTGTGGAACCCAGCATTTTTACAATAGTACACAATCAGTGCTTAATTTGTGCCAGAACAAATTAATCAGCACCTCATTTAACCAATCCCCTCCTCAACCTCCCTTCTCTCCTGTCCGCTGTTCACTTTAACTTTCTTCCGCGACTCCTCAACCCTCTTTACTTTCGTCTGCAACAACCCAACCCACTCACTTTCGTCTGCGACACCCCTCATCCTCTACACCAGGGGTCTCAAACTCGCGGCCCGCGGGCCATTTGCGGCCCTCAGTGCAATATTTTGTGGCCTGCGCCGACCGCTGTACACTGACAGAATATGCGGAGCGGGGAGAGAGAGCGCTCCCCGCTCCGCTGATTCTATCGGTACACATCGGTCACTGGCATTCCCCGCCCGCCGTGTAAACAAAGAGGCGGGGATGCCGGTGACGTCACCTCGCACCCCGCCCCTTTGTTAGACGCTGTGACGAGCGGGAAGGAGGGAACTCGCGCCGGCCAGAACCAAGGTAAGCTGTTCCCGCCCCTGCCTGCCACTTAGCTACCTATCTGCAGCCTACCACCTACCTAGCTACAGCCTGCATCTTATATATATTATAGGTAGATACAGACTGGTACAGACTGATGTGACTGGAGTGGGGTGGGGGTGTTTTATTTATACATATATACGCCTTTTTTAGGTGAGGGCAGGCACATGCACACATAGGGCTCAACCTGTGCAGTGCACATGCCCTTTTTAGTCTTGGATAGAAAGTGCCCTTCCAAAATGATCAAAAGTGCCCCCGCGACGCGGCACATCTTCGGTCCCGCCCTTCAGTAGGCGCGCAACAACACAGCTCTTGAGTACGCGCGCGACAACACAGCTGATCAGTACGCGCCCGATAACACCGCTCTTCAGTACGCGCGCATCCACTCTGCAGTGGGTGAGGGAATGGAAGTTTTGATTGAGTTCCCCCAAGCCATACTGAGGGTCTCAACTGCTTCCGCTCTAAAGCCAAATGTGGTTCAGATTTGTGAGAAGAAGCGCTGTCAAGTCTCTGGCAGCAAGGAGTAGGCAAAAGATGCCATGTTCAGAAGAACTGTTCATAATCTTCACTCAATGTTCTATTAATGTTCAGGACACTTCATGTTCAGAAGAAATAATTAAAACTGTTAATAATGACATTTGAGGACTTTTTTTTTGTGAAATCCCTTATGCGGCCCAGCCTCACCCAGACTGTGCCTCCTGCGGCCCCCAGGTAAATTGAGTTTGAGACCCCTGCTCTACACCAACCACCATCCACCCCTCCCCCCACCTCCGGCTCTCAACTTTCGTGCAGGACACCTCTGGTAACATGCCGGATCCGTTATCCCGATCTGTTCCGGGACCTTGCAATTCACAAATTAAGCACTGTACACAATCATATATTATGTAAATGCAAACTTTAATCTTGAATGCATTAATTGTTTGACAGTACTGATTAAAAATAAATAGTTCATCGTTCAATAGTTCATCAATAGATCATTTAGGGGAAAGAGAAACAGAGCATATGGGGGAAAACAGAAAACAAAAGAAAAAAAGTGAAAGCTACAGGTGTTACCTGAACTTCTGCAAAACATCATCTCCATCATGAAAGCTACAGGGTTTTGAAAAAGGGGATCTTAGAAAGCGAAGAAATGACATTTGTGCACGTCTAGAACTACTGACAGTAACGTCACGAAGGGAAGAAAGACTCTGAATGGTGTGAACAATGAAATGCTTCTGATATTATTAATGGCGGCGCTACCTGGGGACATGGTTAGACGTAACACCAGGGCTGGTGGGATTCTCGGAGAAATCCTGGAATAAACATGATGGAAACAGATGAAGATGACCAAACCCACGATGAGGACAATTCAGCTCCAACCCAGTGGACATTAAACATTTAGAAACAAGTTACAGATATAGCTTTGGAAAAACATTCTGAGAGACAGCTAGAAAATTGTCAGTTTCTCTGGATTTATTAAGTGTGTGTTTGAGTAAAATGTTTATATTTTTTATTTTATTTGATCAAGGTCTGATTAAATTTCTTCAGAATGCAAAATTGAAATATTGTTTTTGTTAGTTTTATTCAGAAAATGAATGTTGGTCAGAATAACAAATGTTTTCATTTCTTAAGATAAAAAATCTGGTTGTTTTAATAACTCTTCTAAAGTTCAAACATTGGTATTGTTTGTCTAAAAATGGCATCTTTTATGATATTATGTCATACATATAAAAAAAATGCTTTTCTATACACTGAAAAAAAAATCTTCATTTTACGTTTTCCAGCAGTTAGAGTGCTGAAAAAAACGTCAATTAATGATCGTTTAATTACAGACATTCACCGTAAAATAATGGACTTTAAATAACAAACTTTCTCAAATTTAAGTTTCTGTAATTTAAAGTTTGTTATTTTTTGGTAAATGCCTGTAATTCAACAGCCGTTATTCTACGTTTTTTTATTTTCTGGTTCCCTAGCTGCTGGAAAAAAACGTAAAATAATGGATTTTTTTTACAGTGTACTTAAAAGTTTTTTATTTTTTGTTCATTCATTCATTTCCTTCGGCTTAGTCCCTTATTTATCAGGGGTCACCACAGCGGAATGAACCGCTACTATTCCAGCATATGTTTTATGCAGTGGATGCCCTTCCAGCCGCAACCCAGTACTGGGAAATGCCAATACACTAACATTCTCACACACATGGTGCTAATTATAAATTGACCTTCAAGGGTTTTTCGATTATGTTCGGTAATTTGCCTCAGTGAGCCAAAATTCATATATTTAAATTAATTACATTTCTTTTATTAATCAAACGTGTTATATTTAATGTGTTTTAAGGGATATTGAGTGGTGACAGGTTTGCTTTTCTGCACCTAATAATAGATGACCATGAAAGACTGCACATAGTTTTTTTTTACTGGTTTAACTTCCAAAAAATACAACATTTTTTCTAGTCTAAATATCTAATTTATAAATTCCTAAATTGATAAGCATCTTGTGATCTAGACAAGTAAAAAGAAATCTTGTTTGCAGAAAAACAAGACAATTTAACCAAGTTTTTCAAGTTTCACCCTAAACAAGCAAAGTAAGGGGTTAACCAAAATAAACTTGTTCTAAAATTATTCTGGCAGATTATTTAGCTTATTTTAGGGAGAAACTCGGTTTTGACTAAATTTTTTTTTATTTTCTAGGAAATACCAATTTATTTGATCATTTTCAGATATTTGGACTAGAATTAAAACTTTAGTAAGATTTAAAAAAATCTTGCAGTGTAAATGACATTTTATTTTAATTGTGGATGAAACGTCATCAGTCAATTACAGAAGGAAGCAAAAATCATATTTTACCCAAACACACAAATATAAAACCTAAACAATGTCTTGATTTTCTTCCATGTCGTTTTAATATTTACCATTTATAAGGTTTGAAACTGAATTGTCCAACACCAGATTTATGACAAAATAATACAGTGCTGAAAAGGCAATGGTCCCGCTTGTTTCTCTAGAACATACACTTTAAATTCAATCTAATGTTGGACTGATTATTCTAATACTAACTAATAAAGACAAAAATCTAGAATAAAAAGAGCATTTACTATAATTTAAAAAACTTATCAAGATATTAATTTTGAAATCAGTAATATTTGTCAGCATATTTTAAACAGAGATAGTTCACCCAAACATGAAACATCAATGTTACTTTACTCATCCTCAGACCATCCTAGGTGCAGGTGAATTTCTTTGTTCATTCATTTTCCTTTGGCTTAGTCCCTTTATTAATCAAGGGTCGCCACAGTAGAATGAACCACCAACTTATCCAGCATATTTGTTTTACACAGCGGATGCCCTTCCAGCTGCAACCCATCACTAGGAAACATCCATACACACTCATTCACACACATACACTACGGACAATTTTAGCTTACCCAATTCACCTATATCGCATGTCTTTGGACTTGAGGGGAAAACTGGAGCTCACGGAGGAAACCCAAGCCAACACGGGGAGAACATGCAAACTCCACAAAGAAACGTCAACTGGACCAGCTGGGACTCGAACCAGCGACCTTCTTGCTGTGAGGTGACAGTGCTAACCACTGAGCCACCGTGTCGCCAGGTGAATTTTTATTCCAAAAAAAATTTTAAAAAGAGATTTTTTTAGCAGCATCCTAAAATAAGTAGTCAATGTCTCATCAGGAGCCACAGGTACTCATTCAGTTTCATCTTAATGTGATTTATTGACTCTCAAAGTGCTGTTGACTTCTGATTTTATCAATCGCCAACCAGAATTTCTGCAAAAAATCTTTAATTTTCTACTGAAGAAAATAAAGTCCCCTACATCTTAGATGGAGTTAAACACCAGTAAATCTTCATTTTTTGGGTGAACTATTTCCATTTAATAACCCTGCTGCATGCTGGGAAGGATTCTGAGAGGATATGATGTGATATAATAATGGTGAATGATGCTGATGTTGTGGTATTTTTTTATGTCCTGTCTTCTAGAAATGAACATTCGGTCATCATTTCCGAATGCAGCAACTCGCTTTCATAAAAAAAAAAAAAAAAAAAGGACAGAAACAACATCATAAAATCAGCCGGTATTAAAAGAGCCCGCATGACTCGCTGCAGCTCCACTCGACACTTCTGGAGGATTTTCCAACTTTTTAAGAGCTTGAGAAGTTGATGATTATATGCTTTCACTTCACGGAACAAAACATGAACATCTCAGAAGAGGAAGAAAACATTTGATAAGACATGAGGGTGAGATTAAGCTCTCTCTCAGAGGCTCGTCTCACAAGTTTTATACTCTACTAATTATTTTTGATGATTTAACACCTCTGGAAGTGATTATTTAAGAAATCATTTTATGGTCGGAATTATTATAATTTTTTTTTTGACTAGCATTTTTTCTGCGGAACTGTCATGCACTAAACTAGACGCATTGGTCCAACCTCAGCACAACTAAAACCATAATAACCAAGCAGTGGGTAGCACATTATTGTTGATATAATTAGCTAATGTATTCATTTTATTTTATTTATTTATTTATATATTTGAAATTATTTATATATATTTATCTCAAATTGTACTATTATCATTATTTTTGTTTTATTGTTAACATTTTATTTTTTCTATTACTCCTTCTTACTCCTTCTTCTTCTGTTATATGTTTTACAAGAAAAGTGGCTATGTGTATGTATGGGTGGGATGGGTGGGGGTTTTTGGGGTTAAATATTTACAAAAGTGTTCAGAAATGAAAAAAGCTGAAATTGGACATTTGTATACAACGAATGCTATCCACTTGTGTTGATAATAATAACGTTTATAAAAAAAAAAAGTCATGAGGGTGAGAAAATAATGACTTTTTGTATGGGCATAAGGCTAACTCATGACAATTTGTGACTTTTTGATTAAGTGGTTTATTCGTTCAATCTCATTTGTACAGTTTAATATGATTCACTCATCCCCCAGTGATGGTTGTGTTTAGGGCTGGGTTTAGTGCTATGCCTTCTTTTAAAACATTTTGTGCGACTGAACTCGAATGAATTAGCCACTAAACTGACAAAATATACTACAAAAAAAAAATTACTAATTACTAATGTTTTGCTTCTTACACTTTCTTTACATTGAAACTTGCCTACAGCACTTATTCATTGTTGCTCTTATTCCTTGTCCTCATTTGTAAGTTGCTTTGGATAAAAGCGTCTGCTAAATGACTAAATGTAAATGTAAAAGAGTTGTTTCCTCATGAGATCAGGCTGGCGTGAGTCAAAAAGTTGATCTGAATATGGTAAACAGAAATCTTTAGGACAGGGTTGTGCAAGCGATGTTTTTGAAGCTCAACACTTTATTACTACCTGACTTTCTCATTAACAAAACAAATACTTTCTTCAAATAAATGAGCACAACCGCGCTAGTTTAACTATGTAGTATAGAAAGAGACAAGTTTCAAATATTGTGTGAATCTCACTCTGAAAATGCTGGGTTGTTGTAACCCAATGTTGGATTTAATTTGAACAAAAAATGGGTTCATATTTAAAATTAAATTTTGAACCAATGGTTGAGTTTGTCTGTATATGACCCAACACTGGAATACATCCCATCCTCCAATAACGGCTGGGTTTAGGGGTGGGGTTTAGTGCCACGCTATCTTTGAAAAACGGTACATTTTCAAACGAATTTGTATGAATTAACCATTAAACTGACAAACCATAAAATAGTAGCGTTTCTTCGGGAGATCAGGCTTGTGTGCGTCAAAAAGCTGATCTGAATTTGTAAAACAGGATGAAATATGATCATGTTTTAATGATTAGTTTGACATATCTACCTTACATTTAAATGATTCCAGGGAGAAAGATTTCGGCATTCAAATTACCAGGGAGGACTGGGAAAAATCTATCAAGGTCATAAAAACATGCTCTATTAACTCCAGACATTAGCTAATCCAATATAAATGAGTCCATCAGGTTCATTATTCTAAGGTTAAGCTTAATAAATTCTCCTTTAAATATATCAAATGTGAATCTGAGGAAGGCTCTTTAGGACATCTTTTTTGGTCATGCCGAGCGAAATTTTCAACTTCTAGGCTTATTCTTGTGACCTCGCCCCTGATCCAGCAATCGCTGTTTTTGGTTGGTGACTCACTTTGTGGGTTCAGTCATCAATTTAAAAAAGCTGTCCAATATGGAATGGTGTTCGCTAAACAAATTATTCTTTGTCTATGAAAAAAGGCATCAAAACCATTTTTTTAAATCTTGGCTTTCAGAATTATCTACCACTTTACATTTAGAGAGATTAAGGGTGCTTTCACACCTACACTTTTGTTTCGGAACGTATCTCGTTTGGCCAGTCAGCGCGGTTCGATTGGCATATGTGAACAGGTCAATCGCGCTCTGTTCCGCGCCAAAGTAATCGCTCCGAGATCGCTTGAATTAGGTGGTCTCGGCTCGATTGAAACGAACCCTGGAGCGGTTCGATTGCAGTGAGAAAGCGATCCGATCCGAGCGCGATTATATCACAGTGTTTTATGGATATGTAATAGGCTTACAGCTACATGAAGAGAGAATTATGAGTAGGGCGGGAAGTTTCGCGAGTCTCCGGATGCCCGCAAACGAGTGATGATCTCCCGGTAATCTCGCGTCTCTCTCCCAGTCCTCAAATAGGCATCTCGCGCACCCTTCTCACCCCTCCCCACCGTGTCTCTCCTCAGACACGTCACGCGCGCGCACCCTGTCAATCACCACCAAACCACCACCTCTCCTGACAGCTGAGCGGGACGCTGCAAAATAAACCCTGACACTCTGACCAATGTGAGGAGAGTTTACTCGCACGTGACTTGTTTTAGCTCTTTTAGTCCGATTAGAAACTTTGCAGTGTGAAAGCGAACCGCTCCAAGAGCAAAGAGCAACAATGTAACAATTTTAATCTCTGTTTCGGAACAACTGAATCGATTCACAGGTGTGAAAGCACCCTAAGGGTGCTTTCACACCTACACTTTTGTTTCGGAACGTATCTCGTTTGGCCAGTTAGCGCGGTTCGATTGGCATATGTGAACAGGGCAATCGCGCTCTGTTCCGCGCCAAAGTAATCGCTCCGAGATCGCTTGAATGAGGTGGTCTCGGCTCGATTGAAACGAACCCTGGAGCGGTTCGATTGCAGTGAGAAAGCGATCCGATCCGAGCGTGGTTATATCACAGTTTTATGCATATGTAATAGGCTTATGGCTATATGAAGAGAGAGTTATGAGTAGGGCGGGAAGTTTCGCGAGTGTCCGGATGCCCGCAAACGAGCGATGATCTCCCGGTAATCTTGCGTCTCCCTCCCTCAAATAGGCATAGTCGCGCACACTTCTCACCCCTCCCCACCGCGTCTCTCCTCAGACATGTCGCGCGCGCGCACCCTGTCAATCACCACCAAACCACCACCTCTCCTGACAGCTGAGCACGACGCTGCAAAATAAACCCTGACACTGACCAATGTAAGGAGAGTTTATTCACACGTGACTTGTTTTAGCTCTTTTGGTCCGTTTAGAAACTTTGCAGTGTGAAAGCGAACCGCTCCAAGAGCAAAGAGCAACAATGTAACAATTGTAATCTGTTTCGGAACAACTGAATCGATTCACAGGTGTGAAAGCACCCTAAGACACAATCTTTCTGATAACACTGTCGGCTTTGAAGCCACCTGGAGACCCTTTTTTAATTATCTGTCAAATGCCCAGAATAACAGTTTAAAGGTATAACCCTGTCATCCTCTGCAAGATCACCAAATTGCCTGCGCCTACTGGCCTAAATATATATGTGTAACATTGTTGACCCATGTATAATACTGGAGGAACTGGTGTAATTATTGTTTTATCTTAATTGTTTTGTCTTGTGTCTTTTTTTTCTTTTTCTTTTTTGTCTTTATAATTGTTGTTGCCTTTTGTATTGCTCTGTGTTGCTTTAAGAAAATAAAAATATAATATTTAAATTAAGTTTTTTACTTGAAAAAACTCTTCCGGACAGACTTATGGAGGCAGCGTTTTAGAAGCTCAACACTTTCTTACTAACTAACTTTCTTATTAACAAAAAGATTTTTAGTAAATAAAAAATGAGCTAGTATATTCTCTAACTATGCTAGTATAGACAGAGACAAGTTTCAAACGCTGTGTGAATCTCACTCTTAAAAATATTGGGTTGTTGTAACCATGTTGTTTGTCCAAATGGTTGGGTTTGTCCACATTTGATTTAACCTTGGCTTACAGCCCATCCTCCAAAGCTGGTTGGGTTTAGGGGTGCGGTTTGATGCCACACCTCATAAAAAAAAATACATTTTTAAACAACTTAATTTGTTCGAATTCGTACGAATTGGCTATTAAACTGACAAAACGTAAAATAGTTACGTTTCCTCGTGAGATCAGGCTGGCGTGTGTCAAAAAGTTGATTGAATATGGCAAAACAGAATAAAATATCATCAGAATTAAATAAACTCTTCAGGACAGGCTTGTGGAAACATCCTCTTTTTGAAGTTTAATATTTTCAGTAAATAACAATTTTCAGTAAATAAATAAAAAAAGCACATCTGTGCTAGATTTGCTAACTGTGTTAGTTTAAATATATAGTATAGAGAGAGAAAGTTTCAAATATTGTGTGAATCTCACTCTAAAAAATGTTGGGTTGTTGTAACCCAATGTTGGGTCTAATTTAGACAAGCTTTGGTTTCATATTGAAAATTAAATTTAAATACTTTTTAAACCAATGGTTTGTCCATATTTGACCCAACACTGGGACACAACCCATCCCCCAATGATGGTCAGTTTAGGGGTGCAGTTTGGTGCTACGCCTCCTTTTAAAATAGTACATTTTCCTATGACTGAACTCAATCATAGCCCAATTTACACTAATGTGTTTTAGTTTGAAAACCGTCTCAGTGTGGATGGGGGAAAACGGAGACTTCCGAAAACGGAGGCGGTGCTCTCTCATTGGGGCTTTTTCCTCAATATTACGTAGCCTACACATAGTTCAGTCCTGCATCCTCTCCTTGTAAGTTCAGACTTCGCAAGTTTGATATGGAAAACAAACTCACTAGGACATGTCGGTAAATCTTCAAAGCGAACAGTGTACTTTATAACTTCATTCACTTCATCGTGGCTACGTTGTTTCACTATATCTTAATAATAAAATGAAAACATGATATAAGGAACTGCTATTTTCATTTTGACATTAACAACTTAACAGACAGCTGAAATGTTGAGGCGTTGTGCTGCATATACGAGCGTCAACTTCACTGTATGCGTATTCATAACAAAACGGAGCCTATAACATTACTGCCTCCTTTCATTTTCAGTGAAAACACGAAACATACCATCTCTTTTGCTGAATATCAGTTTTAATAATCACTAATGGCCATTAAAAAGTACAACGTACAGTAAATTTATACATTATAGGAAATAAAGGCAAGCAATCAGTCAATATACAGAATGTACGTGGTTAGATTAATTATTAACTTATCTTTGCGCTCAGCCAAAACACGTTACCTGAGAACAATTAATAGATTCAAAAGACCAAAATCGGGGAATATGTCGTTAGATATAGACAACAAGATGAATTAAATATCACGTTTAACAAATATAGTAAGATTAGATCCAGCGGGAGATCCTTTATCAACACTCCGAGCACAGCTCTCCTCTAGGTAGATGGGCTGCAGCGCATGCCAGAGTGTGTGTGTGTGTGGTCACGTGATGTGCGTTTTCAGTGTTTTAGTGTAGACGGAGAGCTGTTCAGAAACGCTAGGTGAAACGCTAATGTGGACGCGGATCGTTTTTATTCTAAAACGCCGTTTTAAAACTAAAACACACTAGGGTAAACGGGGCCATAGACTGACTGAATTATAGCCACTAAGAAACTGAAAAAAATGTAAAATAATTACATTTGCTTGTGAAATTGGGCTGGCGTGTGTCAGAAACGTGTGTATATGGAAACAGAATGAAGAAAGTTGTAGAAAAAAAAGTCTTCAGCACAGGCTTGTGGAAACTCTAAAATAAGTATAATGTTCTTGAAGCTCAACACTTTGACTTCTTTATTAACATAACATTTTTGGTAAACGAATAAAATGTGCTAGATTATTTACTAACTGTGCTAGTATAAATATATAGTATAGACAGAAAAAAATTTCAAATATTGTGCTCTGAATCTCACTCTGAAAAATGCTGGTTTGCTGAAACGCAATACTGGATCTAGTTTGGACAAACATTGGGTTGATATTTAAAATTGAATGTAAATGATACGTTTTAAACCAATGGTTGGGTTTGTCGATATTTGACACAGCATTTAGAGTAAGATACTGTATTTCTAATATATAGAGCTGTTGGTTCATGTTTGATCAACTTTTCCTGATCCTAATTTTCTGCCAGCACTATGCAATTCTACCCTCAAAAAATAAAGTAATAGTGCTCAAATAATAATTCATAATAATAAGTAATAATAATATTATAATAACAAAAATTAATGAATCAAAATAATATAGGTCATCCACACAATTGCTCTAAAGCCTGCAGGGCAAAACTATTTCTGTAAATAAAACAGATAACTGTGGTTGAGAGGCATTAAACTTTCTCTCAGAAGTCGTGATTGATTGCTGAAAATGTTTAAAATCATGGTAAGATCTAAATTTGATGCAAGGTTTGTCACAAGCGAAGGAAGATCAGCAAGCTTTCACATTTCTAAATCTTCCCCATGTTTCTGTTTTAATATTTATCTAAACAAGTCAGTATTTTAACATTTCTATTAGTTTTCTTTTGTGGAAAGGCCATCTTCATCAATCATTTCCCAGAATTTGAGCCAACGACAAAAGGCAAATAGACACATGCAGCATTCAAGAGGACAATATAACACACAAAACACATATAACTAGCCAACAAAAACACTGAGCTTATTTTAAAGTCATGCAGAGAAACAATTACCAGATTGTCACTGGCGCTCCGGTGTGGTCTTCTCTTGCGTAGAACAGATCCCAGAATTTTATCCTTCAAAACCTGAGAAAAAAATAAAATAAAATAAAAAATCATAATAGAAAATACCTAATTAAAGTTGACAATTAAAGTCTTCCTACAAGCATGGGCACATTATGACACTATGATAATAAAATATAATGAAATGAAATAAAATGAAATGAAATGAAATAAAATAAAATAAAATAATTAATTAAATTAAATTAAATTAACTTAAATTAAATTAAATTAAATTAAATTAAATTAAATTAAATTAAAACATGAGCTTTAAATTTAGGTGTTAATGAAGCATGTCAAGAAATAAAATAAAATAAAATAAAATAAAATAAAATAAAATAAAATAAAATAAAACAAAATAAAATAAAATTTTATTTAATTAAATAAAAACATGAGCTACTAATTAAGGTTTGAATAAAGCAAGTCAAGAAATAAAATAAATCATATAAAAAAAATACAAAATAAAAACATGGGCATATTACTTCAACTTTAGTTGTGAATATTGCATGACAAAAAATAAAATAAAACTAAATAAAAATATTAGCTTTAAATTTTAGGTGTGAATTAAGCATGTCAAGAAATAAAATAAAATAAAATAAAATAAAATAAAATAAAATAAAATAAAATAAAATAAAATAAATAATAAAAACATGAGCTACCAATTAAGGTTTGAATAAAGCATGTCAAGAAATAAAATAAATCAAATAAAATAAAAAACATGAGCTTCAAATTTAGGTGTGAATAAAGCATGTCAAGAAATAAAATAAAAATAAAAAAGAATAAAATAACAGTGTGAATAAGGAAATTAAAGATATTTATTCATTCATATTATTTTCGGCTTAGTCCCTTTATTAATCCGGGGTCGCCACAGCGGAATGAACCGCCAATTTATCCAGCAAGTTTTTACGCAGCGGATGCCCTTCCAGCAACAACCCATCTCTGGGTAACATCCACACACACATTCACACACACACTTATACACTACGGACAATTTAGCCTACCCAATTCACCTGTACCACATGTCTTTGGACTGTGGGGGAAACCGGAGCACCCGGAGGAAACCCACGCGTACGCAGGGAGAACATGCAAACTCCACACAGAAACGCCAACTGAGCCGAGGCTCGAACTAGCGACCTTCTTGCTGTGACCTTCTTGCTGCTTCGCCCATTAAAGATATTAATAAAAATCAAATACAATAAAACCATCAGCACATTACAGGAGAAGTAGAAAAAGCAAATCCACAACAAACCTCATACAAATAATCAAATATCTCCAATATAGTCAATACACTGGCTCCTATAAACAGACCCATCTGACCACCGATATCACCTGAAACAATGCAAAATAATAATAACATTAAAGCAGAAAACTAAAGTCAATAAAAGAAAAACAATATTACTTTCACAATAGCATACACTTACCAAGTAACCCAGCGACTTCGTATGCTTTCTTTTGTTCAATTTTCTCATAATTCAGAGCCTCAAAAAAGATATCCAGTACAAGTATATTGTCCCTGTGGAATACACATTAAATATATAAATATAAACATGCAATTGTGTGTTCCTGGTTAAAAGAAGACAGTCCTGGTGTATCTCAGTGGATAAAAAGCATGACCTCTTGGCTTGACTTAGAACAGATTAACTATTTTTTGAAAAGCAAATTGGTCCTATTGGAAAACATTCTTTGTCTTTTTGGAGAGTAGAGATATAGATGAGACCAATATGTTATTTCTGTATTGTTTTTATTACTCTTTTTTTATCTTTCAAAGTGTATTAAGTTATTTTGAGTTCATATATTATTCTTGTTCTGCTAAACTAAAAATTAAACCTCTGTCAATTTGTATAACAATGTTTAAAAAAGAAATTGTTCAAAAATAGAGTACAGTGTAATTTTTGGGTGAACTACCCCTTTAAGCAGAATGTAGACGAGACTAATATTTTGACATTTTATCATCACACAAAATGTATATACATAGATATACATACATATTTAATTAAAGTCAGCATTTAAACGTCTTGTCTTTGAACTCACGTGATGTACTGCTCTGTTTTGTTGAATTTCTTGGCCAGGTATTTAGCAGAGGCTTTGCTGGGGATCTTCACCATTGACAGCTCTTTACCGTATCGAGTCATGTTGCACGGCGTATCACACACACAGTAATCATTGTCCTTCTCCACCAGAAAATCTGCCAATCGGTGGTGATGTTGTTGTTATTATTGAAAGAAAAGGTTAGCATGAGAAATCATGAAGCGCATTTTAATGACATCATTATTATATAATGATATGGTCTTACAGGTTATTTTGAAGTAAAGAAAGTACTGTAATATTAGGTGCTATGGGGTGTTACCTAAAGCTGGATCGGCACAGTCTTTGTACTGCTCAGGTGTGCAGACGGTTGAGGTGCCTGTTATAGATATGAAAAGACAAAATGGAGATTACAAATGTGAAATATTGTAAAATAGTCACTGATCAATTGGGGAATTTTTAAAATAAAATATAATAAATAAATAAACAAATAAATAAATAAATAAAAAATAAATTAAAAAAAAATAATAATAATAATATCCTAATTAGCAGGCAAAGTGAATAGTGATTAGCAGGCAAATAAAATAAAAGTAAATACTATTAATAAAAAAAACATAAAATACAAAATAGGTAAGGTCAGGTATAAAGTTTTGTTGGTCTGAATAAAAAGATAATAATAAAATAAAATTTATAAAATTAATAAATTAAAATAAAAATAAAATAAAAAATAAAATAAAAAAGCAAATAAAATAAAAAAGATGAGTACAACAGGGTAAGCATATAAAATAAAAATATATATTTTTAAAAATATAAAAAAATAGGTTAGATGAATAAAGATATGTGGGTTTGAATAAGTATGAGAATAAAAATAAATAAATAAATAAATAATAAATAAATAAAATACAAAATGGATGAGTACAATCGAGTAAGCATATAAAAGACAGAAATATATATTTAAAATGAAATTAAAAAAATAAGTTATTTAATTTTTTATGGGTCTGAATAAGTTTAAGAACAAATAAATAAACAAACAAACAAATAAAATAAAAAAAATAAATAAAAAAATGGATGAATACAGCAGAGTAAATGTATAAAATACAGAAATATATATTTAAAATGAAAAAAAGGTCATTTAAGTTTTTATGGGTCTGAATAAGTATGAGAATAAGTAAATAAACAAACAAACAAACAAACAAATAAATAAATAAATAAATAAATAAATAAAAATAATAATAAATGGATGAATACAGCAGAGTAAATGTATAAAATACAGAAATATATATTTAAAATGAAAAAAGGTCATTTAAGTTTTTATGGGTCTGAATAAGTATGAGAATAAGTAAATAAACAAACAAACAAACAAACAAACAAATAAATAAATAAAATAATAAATGGATGAATACAGCAGAGTAAATGTATAAAATACAGAAATATATATTTAAAATGAAAAAAGGTCATTTAAGTTTTTATGGGTCTGAATAAGTATGAGAATAAGTAAATAAACAAACAAACAAACAAACAAACAAATAAATAAATAAATAAATAAAATAATAAATGGATGAATACAGCAGAGTAAATGTATAAAATACAGAAATATATATTTAAAATGAAAAAAAGGTAATATAAACTTTTATGGGTCTAAATAAGTTTGGAAATAAATAAATAAAAAGGGATGAGTACAACCAAGTGAGTGTTTAAAACAGACTTATATATTTAAAATGAAATAAAAAAATAGGTTGTATAAATTTTTATGAGTCTGAATAAGTTTGAGAACAAATAAATTGATTAATTAATTAATAAACAAACAAACAAACAAACAAACAAACCAATGAATAAATAAAATAAAAAATGAACGAGTACATCTGAGTAAGCTTATAAAATACAGAAATATATATTTAAAATGAAATAAAAAATAAGTTATTTAAATTTTTATGGGTTTGAATAAGTTTAAGAACAAATAAATAAATAAACAAACAAATAAAATAAAATAAATAAAATAAATGGATGAATACAGCAGAGTAAATGTATAAAATACAGAAATATATATTTAAAATGAAAAAAAGGTCATTTAAATTTTTATGGGTCTGAATAAGTTTGAGAATAAGTAAACAAACAAACAAATAAATAAATAAAATAATAAATAAATGAAAAAAATAAAATAAAATAAATGGATGAAGACAGCAGAGTAAATGTATAAAATATCGAAATATATATTTAAAATGAAAAAAAAAAAGTTTCATTATATAAACTGTTGTGGGTTTGATTATGCTTGACACTTAATAAATTTTTTAAAATTTAAAAAATTAATAAAAAATGAATGAGTACAACAGAGTAAGCATATAAAATGCAGAAAACATATTTAAAATCACAAAAAAATAGGATAGATCAGACAAAGTTTTGTGGGTCTGAATAAGTATTAGAAAAATAAATAAATTAATTAATTAAATAAAACCTCCTTCATATTTGAAATAAAAACACACAGTTAAGAAAAAAACATTACAAATTGACCCCTGAAATAAAAGTGCCCTACTTCTACCTCCAACATTTAAACAGTATAGCTAGTTGAAGCGTGTGAATGTTTTCCCCTCAGCACCTGGCATGTGCACCATCCTGCAGTTGCAGTTCTCCAGCAGGTATCGGGTCTCGCAGTCGATCCGGCAGGCAGTGATGCTGTAAGTGGAGAAATACTCCGAGTCCATCGGTGCGGATCTGCAGTCGCCCCACGGCGGAGGAAGATACAGCAGCTGCAATAAAGCCATATTCATTACTGCCAGGATAAAGCTGTTCAATAACAAATCAAAACACACCACACCGAGCCCCAGAGCGCAGCAATCAAACTGCGGAGTATAATAAAACCCACAGCGCAATCAGAAACTTTTCACAGCGTACAAAAGCCAGTGAATGCAGAGAACATGCTGGAAATCAGTTTTAGTTCAAACCTGAAGAAAACCAGAGATGTGAACCCGAACCGGCTACTGTTTCTAACTCCGACTTTATAGAGAGCCACATAAAAATGAATGTTGTTTTTATATTTATTTTCAAGAGTTCACACGTAGATAATGCTTGAAGATATTAGCAGGTTTGGCATGCTGTCCTGGGAGGGAACCCTGAGCATGTAAAGCGTAGGTATCAAACTCAATTGCTGGAGGGCCGCAGCTCTGCTATGGCGACCCCTGATGAATAAAGGGACTTAGCCAAAAATGAATGAATGAACTCTCACTGATCAGTTTGTAAATTTGCATTAAAAAACATTCAATAAAAATAAAAATGTGGGTGTAAATTAGCAAGTGTGAAAGAAATATTAAAAATATTAAATAGCTCAAATACAATTAAGCTCAATTAGAAATAACACTCACCGGCCACTTTATTAGGTACAACTTACTAGTATCGGGTTGGCCCTCATTTTGCCTTCAGAACTGCCGTAATCCTTTGTGGCATAAATTCAATAAGGTACTGGAAAATTCCTCAGAGATTTTGGTCCATATTGACATGAAAGCATCACACAGTTGCTGCAGATTTATCGGCTGCACATCCGTGATGCGAATCTCCTGTTCCACCACATCCCAAAGGTGCTTTATTGGATTGAGAGCAGGTGACTGTGGAGACCATTTGAGTACAGTGAATTCATTGTCATGTTCAAGATACCAGTCTGAGATGATTCACGCTTTTACATGATACATTATCCTGCTAGAAGTAGTCATCAGAAGATGGGTACACTGTGGTCATAAAGGGATGAACATGGTAAGCAACAATCCTCAGGTAGGCTGTAGTGTTGACACCATGCTCAATTTGTACTAATAGGCGCAAAGTGTACCAAAAAAATATCCCCCACACCATTACACCACCAGCCTGAACCGTTGGTGCAAGGAAGGATGGATCCTAGCTTTTATGTTTTAAATGCCAAATTCTGACCCTACCATCCGAATGTTGCAGCAGTAATTAACACTCATCAGACCAGGCAACGTTTATCCAATCTTCTATTGTCCAATTTTGGTGAGGTAGTGTGAATTGTAGCCTCAGTTTCTTGTTCTAAGCTGACAGGAGCGGCATCCGGTGTGGTCTTCTGCTGCTGTAGCCCATCTGTCTCAAGTTTGGACGTTTTGTGCGTTCAGAGATGCTCTTCAGCAGACCTCAGTTGTAGCGAGTGGTTATTTGTGTTACTGTTCAGCCTTTCTATCAGCTGGAACCAGTCTGGCCATTCTCCTCTGACCTCTGCCATCAACAAGGCATTTGTGCCCACAGAACTGCCGCTCACTGGATAGTTTCTCTTTTTCCAACTATTCTCTGTAAACCCTACAGATGGATGTGCGTGAAAATCCCAGTAAATCAGCAGTTTCTGAAATACTCAAACCAGCCTGTCATTTAAATCATCTTTCTTCCCCATTCTAATGCTCGGTTTGAACTGCAGCAGATCGTCTTGACCATGTGTACATGCCTAGATGCATTCAGTTGCTGCCATGTGATTGGCTGAATTTGCGTTACAAGTAGTTGGACAGGTGTACCTAATAAAGTGGCCAGTAAGTATATTTATGTATGTGCACTTTAAAATAAAATGAAAAAAAAAAATCCATTGGTGGGAATATGCAAGCGTATAAGATAAAACAGAATGAAATGTAACTAAAATAAAAGTAGGTACAACTTCCTGTTCACTTCCTGTGCATATACTGTTTCAACAGACACAATCAACAGCTTTAATTAAATAATGTATTATCTCTCTCATTCATTCATTTTCTTTTCAGCTTAGTCCCTTTATTACTCCAGGGTCGCCTCAGTGGAATGAACCGCCAACTTATCAAGCACGTTTTACGCAGTGAATGCCCTTCCAGCCGCAACCCATCCCTGGGAATGTATTATGCCTCTGTCACTTTTTATTTAATTGTATCCTTTCTAGTGCTTTATTCCAGCTCTTCTCCTCATTGAAGCTAATAAGTACTCGAGACTTTATAATAACCTTCATCATTTTGCCATCATTATGCAAATCATCTTTTTTAAAGGTGAACACACTCTAGGTAGTTTATTTTTTTAATCATAATTCTGAATCATTTGCACAAAAAATACCAAAACACTGATCCATTAGAAATAAAACAACAACAAAATAACCTGTCTAACTGTGCACAGCAACAGTTGCCAAGACAGGATTGGCCAGTAGATGTTTTAAGGCGGGGCTTAAAGCCTCACTTACAGGAAAACAGCATTAGCGCTCATTTCTGAAGTCATTAAAATTATATTATGCCCTTCTGATTAAATTTAAGAGCCTTTTAATAAGAATCGCATTAAAATATAATTGGATTTGATATCATTTTGCATATCTAATGGCACCAGTAGAGAAGATAATCCTCCCATTAAATGAAGTCACTTTTTGAAGTCGACTGCAAGAATGAGGCAGATTTTATGATGGATTTGGAGAGCTTTGATGTTAAAAAAGGAAGAGGAAGCTGAAAATGTAGGGCAGTAAATTGAAGGCTGGATGAAGAGCGTGCCGGTGCCTTTAGCACTTGATTATTTCAGCTAATTGATCTATTGCTGAGGGTCGATGAATGGAGACGTATTGATCTGGGCTGTTAGAGACGTGTTTGTCATTGATCCACTTCAACTCCTGACAATTAGTTCTCCCTAGAAACTCTATGGGACGCACTTGAGGAGTCACATGACCTCGCTCACACACACACACTTACACACACACAGAAACATGTACACAAATGCACGCTCATACACATGTATACACATTAAACATAAAAATAAACACAGCCTGTCATGACTGTGATCATTAATTCATTCATTTTCCTTCGGCTTAGAGCCTTTCCGGCATATGTTTTATACAGCTGATAACCCTTCCAGCTGCAACCCAGTACTGGGAAACACCCATACACTCTCACATGCACTCATACACTACAGCCAATTTAGCTTACCCAATTCCCCTATAGCGCATGTCTTTGGACTATGGGGGAAACCGGAGCACTCGGAGGAAAATCACACCAACACGGGGAGAACATGCAAACTTCACAGAGGAATGCAACTGGCCCAGCTGGCAATCGAATCAGTGACCTTCTTGCTGTGAGGTGGCAGTGCTAACCACTGAGCCCCTGTGCTGCCCAGCTGAGACCAACTTTATCATTAATCTTGATCATTACATTTGATTAAACTGAATATAAACACTAAGGAGGACTGGGCAAGCATTTAAAAAAATAAATAATTAAATAAATAAGCTGGTAAATATTTTTTAGATAAAAATGAAAAGAAATTTTATAATAATGAGATTTTTAAAATCTATTAATTAAACTTTTTTTTACATATTTAAAATTCATATTCTAAAAGTCTATTTACTGTAATTTTATAACAAATTTTCTACTTTAATATATTTTAATTTGTAATTTATTTCTGTGATTCAAGACGAAAAAATTTTAGTTGCTGCAATGCTATATGAAGTCAATTGAAAATAATTGCTTGATATTTAAAATATTTTTAAATGAATTTTTCAAATCAATTTTAAGTATAAAATGAAAAGAAAAAGGTGTTTAATTCTATCAACAAAATAAAATTAAATAAATTAATTATAAAATTGAAAAAACAATTAAAACAGTTGAATAAATACAAATAAAATAAAGTACATTTTTTTGAATAAGTTATAAATAATAAGTCATTAAAAATTGCATTCAAATTTAATTAATAGTAAAAAACAAATATATAAAATTTTTATGTAAAATAAAATAATAAAATAAATTATAATAAATAATAAAATATTATAAATAAATATATTATAAACATATATTAAAAATAAATTAATAATAATAATAATAATAATAAGGAGACAAATAAATAAAAAACAAATAAAACATATAAATAAATATATAAATAAAATATAAATAAATATATTATAAATAAATAATAAAAATAAATAATAATAATAATAATAGAACAACTAAATGAGACATAAATAAATAAAATGCAAATAAAACAACTAAATATATAAATAAAACATAAATATATAATAAATATATAATAAAAATAAATAATAATAATAATAATAATAAATAAATAAATAAATATAAATAAATAAATAAATAAATTAAAAAAAACAGTCTGGTTTTCTCCAGGTGTCAAAAACATAAGAGTGATGTGGATGGCAAGCTTATAAGGACATATGATAAAAGCAATATGTTTAGCATTAGGTACCAGTTGCTGTTGACAAGACACAAAAGTCTGAAAGCCGGGAGCCACACCAAACCCCAGCTGATCAATGAACGGCGGCTCGTCCTGACTGTGGATCTGAACTTTGATTCCCGCTTCATACGAGGTCTCGTCTGCAAAAAAATAAATAAATCACCAAGATTACTTACACATCTCGAGCTCCTATCGCCTCTAGGCAGAAATATAATGAGATTATAATGAACTTCATAATTACTTGATCCAGAATGCCAATACATGCTTCTTTACTGTCGCCTCTAGACATAAAAATCTCCTCTGGAGCCATTAAAACTGAGATTAATAGATTATAAATGCGCAATCTTTACTGGCATTCATCATATCTGAACGCTGACCGCATGTAATGTACAGATGATTAAATTGCGCTTTGGTATTCGCGACTCTTTCAGTTTTAAATTCATTTTCTGCGCATGATTATGTTGAAAAATTGTAGCGTCACAGAAAAAAACTGCACACAGAAGTAATGGAGCAGGTGAACTTGTGAAAAAAACACCAAGAGAGAGAACTAATCTTGTTATCGCTGCATTTAATTGCTCTAATGTGACGAAAAGCATTTAAATGTGGCCACTTATAGATAAACTATTCTAAATTTCCTTCAGAAATGATGTATAACTCCTGTCTTGTTTTTCTGAAATATCATTTTTTTCAGCATAAATTAACTAAAGGAACCTGTAATGTATGCATCATATAAATGTATATAAAGTTTAAGGCAAAATTATAACCCCTTCTGTGTCATTTAAATTCACAGTATTTCCTATTCCTATTTTAGTAGCCCCCTTAAGAAATAATCTTTTTTGATTGGCTACAGAACAAACCACCGTTATATAGCCACAGCCATATCACCCAGCAGCCCAAGATTGGTTACTCACTGAAGCCAGGCGGAGCTGAGCCTGGTCAGTACCTGGATGGGACACCACATGGAAAAAACTACGTTGCTGTTGGCAGTGGTGTTAGTGAGGCCAGCAGGGGGCGCTCAACCTGCCGTCTATGTTAGTCCGAATGCCCCAGTATAGTGAAGGGGGCATTATACTTTCAGTGAGCGCCATCTTTTTGGATGAGATGTGAAACCCAGGTCCTGACTCTCTGTGGTCATTAAAATTCTCATGGCACTTCCTAAAAAGTAGGGGTGTAACCCCGGTGTCTTGGCTAAATCTCCTTCATTGGCCCTTACCCATCATGGCCTTCCAATCACCCGCCGAATTGGCTCTATCACTATCTCTGAGCGCACAGGCGCCGTCGTCCTGTGGCTGCTATCGCATCATCCAAGTGGATGCTACACACTGGTGGTGGTGTGAAGAGACCCCCCCTCATGATTGTGAAGCACTTTGGGTTTATAGCCGTGCACAATAAATGCACTATATATATATATATATATATATATATATATATATATATATATATATATATATATATATATATATATATATATATATATATGTATATATATATATGTATATATATATATATATATAATATCCATTACATAGACAAGTCATTATATAATGTAATGTGTGTGTGTGTATATATATATATATATATATATATATATATATATATATATATATATATATATATATATATATATATATATATATATATATTGATATTATATATACACACACACAATACATTATATAATGACTTGTCTATGTAATGGAGGCTACGGAGTGCTATGCAGGTAAACCTCACTCCTCTAAAGGTGCTCTAGCTACAGATGCTAGAGGCCATGGACTTTAGCCTCCTTGTTACACCAACCGACTCCCATGCACATAAATGCCAGTTCAATCCCAGCTCAGCGCGGGTTGGGTGGGGTAGGACCGTTGGGTTGCAGTTGGGGGCTCGTCCGGGATGGGAGTGAGGTTTAGGGGGGTTGAGTGTAACAGAGGCCGGCTAGCGAAGTGCTGTGCAGGAAAACCTCACTCCTCTGACCTCTAGACTAGACAGATGCTAGATTCAATTCAATTCAAGTCAGCTTCATTTGTATAGCGCTTTTACAATGTAGATTGTGTCAGAGCAGCTTTACATAAATGGCCATAGTAACTGGATCAGGGTAGTTCAGTTTTTATTGTTTAAGTTCAGTTCAGTTCAGTTTAGCTCAGTTCAGTGTGATTTAAAATCGTTACTGAGAGTTCAAACACTGAAGAGCAAATTCATCGATGCGTAGCTCTACCAATCCTGAACCATGCGAGCTAGTGGCGACAGCGGAGAGGGAAAAAAAACTTCACCTGGTAGGAGAGTGAAGAAAAAAAAACCTTGAGAGAACCAGACTCAGTTGGGCACAACCATTTTAATTTCTCCGCTGGCCAAAAGTCTTGTGTAGATGCCATGATCTATAACCACATTGTTATGCCGAGTTCAGACTGCATGATTTTAGTCCCGATTTTGACTCGCCGTCAAGTTGAGAAATCGCAGACAAATGCCTGAAATCACAGGCAAATCGGTGCTCGTTTACATGAGTAACCATCACACAGTGTGAACTATCAAAGACGCGATCTGAGAGAACCGCAGATGAGTTGTTGATGCCCGTAAGATATTTGCCGTGCTAAATATCTGAAGCTGTCGGCAATTCAAATCATGCCGTGTGAAATGAGTTTTGACTGGAAATAACATCAGCGATCGCCTACAGCCAATGAGAGAGCAGCATCCACTAGTATGAGTATCTGCAGGCTAGCGGGAGGATGGGGGAGAAGTTAAAAGCGCTCATTTTCAGTTTATTTGGACCCAAGAAATGAAGGAAAAACCTGTGTACATTTGGCAGGAGCACCCATGTCTGTTTGCTGTGTCATCTGAGCAAAACCACAACCAGGTCAAAAAAGAAGAGAAGAGGAAAAATGGCTAATTCCCTTCAAACCCAGGTGAGCAAATATGTATATTGTCTACCCCATTAAAGGCTTCTTTCTTGTTATGTAGTTAATAACAAAAGATATACTACATGTTTTTGGTTGTGAGACGTAGTTTGGACGAAGTTGTCAGCGATTCTTCCTATTGTAAGGTCATGAGGTGTGAAACCCCCCTTCGCCCATTATTCTTGCAGTGTAAACACAGCAGCGACAAAATTCTAGCCCAGATAGTCATGCAGTGTAAAACCATCTGTGACACGACTACTTAGAAAATCATGCAGTCTGAACTCGGCAGTACAGCAACTGACTCCCATACAAATAATCGCAGGATCGATCCCAGCTCAAGGAAGGTTGGGTGCAGTAGGACCGGTGGGTTACACCTAATAACATAACTTTCCGAATTAACTAAATTAACCTAGTTAAGCCTTTAAATTGCACTTTAAGCTGAATACTAGTATCCTATAAAATATTATGCACAGTCATCATGGCAAAAAAAAAGACAAAAAAATGAGGTAATAGAAATTTCTAAAATTATTCTGTTAAAAATGAGTTGAAAAAAATCTGTTTTGAAAAAGATTTGCAAAATAGTTCAAATTACATAGGTGGGTTAATCATTTTGAATCCATCTATATAAGTATCACGGTAGAACATTATGTACTTTTCTGTCTCAAACTAAATATATATATATAAATGCACAGTTAAAGTCAGAACTATTAGCTCTCTTTTGAATTTTTTTTTTCTTTTTAAAATATTTCATAAATGATGTTTAACAGAGCAAGGAAATTTTCACAGTATGTCTGATAATATATTTTTTTTCTGGAGAAAGTCTTATTTGTTTTATTTTGGCTAGAATTAAAGCAATTAATATTTTTTATAAACCATTTTAAGGTCAAAATTATTAGCCCCTTTAAGCTATATATTTTTCCGATGGTCTACAGGTCCTAGTTAAGCCTTTAAATGTCCCTGAAGCTGTATAGAAGTGTCTTATAAAATATCTAGTCAAATTTTATTTACTGTCATCATGGCAAAGATAAAATAAATCAGTTATTAGAGATGAGTTATTAAAACTATTATGTTTAGAAATGTGTTGAAAAAAATCTGCTCTCCGTTAAACAGAAATTGGGGGAAAAAATAAACAGGGGGGCTGAAATATTCAGCGAGGTTAATAATTCTGACTTCAACTGTGTATACACATGCAATATAAATTTAGTTTGGTGATCCGTCAACAGCGAATCCCTTTTTTCTTTTTTATCTATTGTTTACCTGTGTCACCCCAGACCGGTAAGTACTCATCCTGTTGAATATCCAGCATGATTTCCAGTCCGTTTCCTGTTCCTCCTTTTAAAGTGGTCAACAGTGGGTTTCCATCAAGACCAGAGTTGAACGTGTAGCATTTCCCATATCTCGTGTAGATCTGTAGGAGAAAAACAAAAAAAAGATAAAAACCTAAATTAAATTTTGCATAATATAAACAATATTATAGTTTTACTGTATACAATATTATATTATATCACATTCCATGACCATGTAGTTGTCAATATATTATTATTATTATTATCAGTAACAATAATATTATTGTTATTATTAATACCAATACTACTACTACTAATAATAATATTAATAATAATGATTTTATTATTATTGTTGTTATTATTATTATTATTATTATTATTATTACTATTATTATTGTTGTTATTTTAATAATAACTATTATCATTATCATTATCCTCACATTGTAATAATAACATTTTATTATTATTATTATTATTGTTGTTATTTTAATAATAACTATTATCATTATCATCATGATCAATGATAATAATAACATTGTAATAATAACATTTTATTATTATTATTATTATTATTTTAATAATAACTGTTATCATTATAATGATAAATGATAATAATAACATTGTAATAATAATAATAATAATAATAATAATAATAATTATTATTATTATTATTATTATTATTATAAAACAGTAGTTGGTATCATTAATAATAATTATTATAATAATAATGATAATAATTTTATTTTTGATAATAAAAACAATAATAATAATAATAATAATAATAATAATTATTATTATTATTATTATTATTATTATTATAAAACAGTAGTTGGTATCATTAATAACAATTATTATAATAATAATGATAATAATTTTATTTTTGATAATAAAAACAACAATAATAATAATAATAATAATAATAATAATAATAATAATTATTATTATTATTATTATTATTATTATTATTATTATTATTAATTACTATCATTTAAAAATAATAATAATAAAACTTGCTTTAGTGAGGGCGGGGGGTACAAAATAATTAATTCTCTAAAGTGTGCTTTGCTTTAATAACAACAGATGGGAAAACATCTTGCGACAATGTTTGGTGTGTTTTCATCAGTGACTCAAGCAGCACTAGCAGAGATGGAGACTGTGTTTAAATTAAGCGGATTAAATGATGACCTATAAAAAACTCTTACTGACTTACTGAGAATTAATTACATTATTCATTCACAATTCATAAAACATTCCAAAAAAAAGACAGAGGTGATAAGTTGATGTTGACACGCTCATTTAAAAGAAATCCAATGAAGTGTCAGCAGTTTAAAGAGCAGCTTGGTCTTGTCTCCAGATAATGGCTGCCTCAGATATGATGTTTTTTGACAGTGATAAAGCGCGAGACACGGATGAGCCACACAGATGAGCTCCGTCACGCTTTCTAACCCGCTGTGACTCTAATGAGCGCTGGATTCAGATCAGCAAGAACCGTCTCAAATCCCTACTCCTGCTCGGAAACAACACAGACCTTGACTGAGCACAAAAAAAAAAAAAAAAAAACTGAAACAAAAAGGTAAAGCTGCATTTTGACTCTGCGTTTCAGCTTGAAAATGAGGTATATGTTAGGGATAAAGTACTTCCAGGAGGTTGTTATCGCAGAAAAAAGTCTGATAGGCTTATAGGGAGCCCGACGAGAAGCAGAGCACTGTTGTATAAGACTGAAGACCGTCTAGATGTACTTTGTCCCACTACTTGCCTTAACACATACCAATTAAACAAAAAATATTGTTCTGAGAAGTAATAGTTTATTAAGTCTTTAATTAAACGCAAAGCTGACAGAAACAAAAACAGCTGATGGAGTATAACCTGCGCATTATTCAGACACAAGATGGCACCAATAAGTCAAAATCGCAATTGCAACAGGAATGAAAACAGCTGATGGAGTATACACTAACGTGCACATTATTCAGTCACAAGATGGCGCCAAACAGTCAAAAATGCAAAGTTGACAAATGAAAACATCTGATGGAATATACACTAACCTGCGCATTATTCAGTTACAAGATGACGCCAAACAGTCAAAAATGAAAAGTTGACAAATGAAAACAGCTGATGGAATATACACTAACCTGCGCATTATTCAGCTACAAGATGGCGCCAAACAGTCAAAAATGCAATTGCGACAGAAATGAAAACAGCTGAAGGAGTATACACTAACCTGCGCATTATTCAGTCACAAGATGCCGCCAAACAGTCAAAAACGCAAAGCTGACAAACAAAAACAGCTGATCGATCATACACTAACCCTACTCACTATTCAGT
Organism: Danio rerio; assembly: GCF_052040795.2. Classification (NCBI taxonomy): domain Eukaryota; kingdom Metazoa; phylum Chordata; class Actinopteri; order Cypriniformes; family Danionidae; genus Danio; species Danio rerio. The sequence continues at coordinate 37,231,366 of NC_141044.1, forward strand.
CACAAGATGCCGCCAAACAGTCAAAAACGCGATTTGCGACAGAAATTAAAAGAGGATGGAGTATACACTAACCTGCGCATTATTCAGACACATGATGGCGTCAATCAGTCAAAAATGCAAAGCTGACAAACAAAAACAGCTGATCGATCATACACTAACCCTACTCACTATTCAGTCACAAGATGGCGCCAAACAGTCAAAAACATAATTGCGACAGAGATAAAAACAGCTGATGAAGTATACACTAACCTGCGCATTATTCAGCTACAAGATGGCACCAATCAGTCAAAATCGCAATTGCAACAGGAATGAAAACAGCTGTTGGAGTATACACTAACCTGCGCATTATTCAGTCACAAGATGGCGCCAAACAGTCAAAAATGCAAAGTTGACAAATGAAAACAGCTGATGGAGTATACACTAACCTGCACCTTATTCAGTTACTAGATGGCACCAATTAGTCAAAATCGCAATTGCAACAGAAATAAAAACAGCTGATGAAGTATACACTAACGTGCACATTATTCAGTCACAAGATGGCGCCAAAAAGTCAAAAATGCAAAGTTAACAAATGAAAACAGCTGATGGAGTATACACTAACCTGCGCATTATTCAGCTATAAGATGGCGCCAAACAATCAAAAATGCAATGCTGACAGAGATGAAAACGTTTTGCTAGCTTGCAGGTAAAATTTTGGTGCTCAAGAGACAGAGATGTAACCAAGAGAATACAGTCATTTTTTGAAATAAAAGATTTTTCAAAATAAAAGATCGATCAGACTCAGATAATAAATAAAACTAAAAAATTAATAACTTCTTGTGCAGCCTGTACCAATTGATCCACTGACCGGTGGTTGGGGAAACTGCAGAAGACTTTTTAGATCAGAACACCTTAACAAACTCCATTGCAAAGTCCTGACTATCTTCCAGAGCTCCAGCTGATCAAGTGTTACATTATTAAACCTCTGTCAGTGTTTTATTCAAGGCCACGAGTGAGGCAGATCTTGCACACCTGACCTTTAAAAAGGACACGAATCTGCCTGACACAATCTCAGCTGCAAATCGCTCGGTTCCCACATCCTTATCCAGCATCTGAAGAGTGCGACGCAAGGTTAAGATTGATTATCTCGCGATCGCAATTAACACGAAAGCGCTCCGATCCAAAATGAAACGTTGTTGTCAGCACGCCGACGCATCACAGACGATTTGTGTTTGCAGTGTCGAGTTCACGGTTTACCAAAACACACCAGATGAGCACATTGTCTCAGAACAATAGTCTCTCTCTCGTCCCTGATTCCCAAGTAATTAACTTCATTCATTCTGAAGGGAAGCGCCAGGCGAAAGCCATTTAGATGGATGATTCACAGCGGAGTATAATCCGCACAGATTCCCAGAAAGCAGTCATGTTGATTTCACATCCGATTTCTGCCATGCGTACAATTTCATATGCTTAGACACTGGAAGGGATTTGGGTGTTAGTAGAGGTGGATTGGGTTTCTATCTGATAATGGAGAAAAATAAGATCCAGATATTGAGTAAAGGAGTTTAGCTGGAGGCAGGTTTTAAACACATCTGTGCAAAGCACCCAGAGCTTTTTAATAATTCATGCGTTTTCTACCAGAAATTTGTCAGAGTGCAGTTTCTGTGCCAGTAGATGTTACAGAGATTTTTTTAGCCTCGGGGTTTGAGTCCTTTAAACCTGCCACACGTCTTGCACAAGAAAAGAGAATGGTAGAAAAAAATGTTTGGAGGTGAGTGACAAATGCGGATGACAATTTTTAATAAACGATTTGAAATAAGCATTTGACTTATAAAAACACATGCAGGTGGAAGTCATGAGTGCACAGCTCATATTGCACCATGGTACTGCATGTATTTATATGAATATGGTACACCTTACTACAGGGATGTCCAAACTCGGTCCGGCAGATTTTAGCTCCAACTTGCCTCAACACACCTGCAAGGATGTTTCTAGAAAGCCTAGCAAGAGCTTGATTAGCTAAGGTGTGTCTGATTGGGGTTAAAACTAAACTTTGCAGGACACCGGCCCTCCAGGAACGAGTTTGGACACCCTTTTGTCTTCAGAACTGCCTGCATCCTTCGTGGCATAGATTCAACAAGGTACTGGAAATATTCCTCAGAGATTTTGCTCCATATTGACATGATAGCATCACACAGTTGCTGTAGATTTGTCAGCTGCACATGATGTGAATCTCCCGTTCCACTACATCCCAAAGGTGCTTTATTGGATTGAGAGCTGGTGACTGTGGAGGCAATTTGAGTACAGTGAACTCATTGTCATGTTCAAGAAACCAGTCTGAGATTATTCACGCTTTATGACATGTGGCTTTATGGCTGCAGGACCAGCTATGGTCAATCATAAGCACTTGATCCTCTTGAAATTAGCTTATAAATAAACTTCACTCAGTGTAACAAATCTATTTCTGCAACATTTCAAACTTTTTTTTTATATTTTATTTTAATAAAATGCATTTAATGCATATAAAAATCCCTGTTATACTTCTAATATTACACAGTTACAAAATGCAATATTTATTTAATTATTTTTAAAATGTTTATGTGCCCTATTTAATACTTCTTGTGTATGTATATATATATATATATATATATATATATATATATATATATATATATATATATATATATATATATATATATATATATATATATATTATTTCTTAATATATTTTAAGATTTTTATACTTAAACACAAACTTTTATTTTTAGAACAAAAATATTTGGATGACAAAATATTATTTAATTTTTATTTAAAATTAAGTTTTGTCAGTCATTTATACACTAGATTTTACCCCTTTTATTAGCAACATTTTGTACTTTCATTTCTTTTTTTAACCTATAGGCAATTTATTTGACATTTATTACTGACATTTTATATATAAAAAAAGCTTTTGATGCATATAAAAATCACATTTATACTTATATTTTTATTTATATTTATATACACGTATATTTTTATTTATACATAAAAATGAAATGCAGTATTTATTGATAACTTTTTCAGTGTATTATAGTATTGCATTTCCATTACAATTCATGTCTTTTATATTAATTTTCGACATCTTTATTAAATATTTTACAGCATTTTCAATAAAGTAAATAAAAAACTAACAAATGGCAGCCTAAACAAAGTGAATAAACTGTTCAGTTTAACTCATTCATTCATTTCCCTTAGACTTAGTCTCTATTTCAGAGGTCCCCACAGCGGAATGAACCACCAACTATTTCAGCATATGTTTTACACAGCAAATGCCCTTCCAGCCACAACGCAGTACTGGGAAACAACCTAACCCACTCATACACACAAACACACACGCACGCACTACAGACAATTTAGCTTACCCAATTTACTACTATAATGCATGCTTATGGGGAAACAGGAACCCCCAGAGTGTGCACACACCAACACGGAGAGAACATACAAACTCCACACAGAAATGCAATTGGCACAGCCATTACTCAAACCAGCGACCTTCTTGCTGTAAGGCGACAGTGGTAACCACTGAGCTCCCGTGCCACCTTGTTCATTTTGTAAAAGCATATTTATAGTCAGTTTATACAAAATAATACTACATTTAAATACAAAAAAATAAAAGTTTCTTATTTCCCATTTGACTTTGAGGTAAAAATGTGTTTCACACACATTAAAAACACATTAACGCAGTTAAAATGGTTTAGCCATCTCTTGTGATAAACCCTGAGCTGTTACAAAAGGTAATCGCTCCTATTTCTAATCCATTTAAACACCTTGACATGCACTATTCCCAGAAGACCAAAGCAGGCGTTCCTAGAAACACAACAAAATCTCTCATTCAGGCAGTCTAATTAATTCTTTGAACAGCTTTGATTAACAATAATGGTGTCTTGCTTTTCTAACCCTGAGCAACCACTGTTAACCCAAGACACTGCAGGTGAACAGGGTACAAAAACACACACTACTAGCACAAAAGCTGAACATTTTGTTTCTTTTTTAGATATATTAGTCCATGATTTTTTTTCCATGGGGATTTGGGGAATCTGTTTTATATAATTCAGAAAATAATGTGAACAGCAAGAAAAAAAAATAGGATAAAATGTTTTATATAATCAAATGACGTGTGAAAAAATCCCTCTGTTAAACCAGCAGAATATAGATAAGAATAAAACATTGACGTTGGGTGTATGTATAGAGCTGCTGAAGTGGAGATTTATGGCTCAGTGCAGGAGGGAAACATCTCGTTTTGAGCAAACAGCCTTTTAAACTATGCAGTGCAATTGAAATCTATAGACACAAATTGATCAACTGCAACAAATGCAAAATGTGTATACTTTGCATAAGTGAAGTTTATTCATAAACTAATTTCGAGAGGAGCACGTGATTATGATTGAACACGGCTGGTCCTGCATTAGCATGCTTGATCCACCAATCAGGCCATTCCTAACCACTATAAAGAGCCAGGGTTTTCTCACTACAGTCATCTTCGATTTGAAGAATACACTGCTCTGCATCAACTGCTACTGCTACTGCTACTGCTACTGCTACTGCTACTGCTACTGCTACTGCTACTGCTACTGCTACTGCTACTGCTACTGCTACTGCTACTGCTACTTCTCCAGCTACATCAACTTCTCCAGCTACATCAACTTCTCCAGCTACATCAACTTCTCCAGCTACATCAACTTCTCCAGCTACATCAACTTCTCCAGCTACATCAACTTCTCCAGCTACAACAACTTCTCCAGCTACAACAACTTCTCCAGCTACAACAACTTCTCCAGCTACAACAACTTCTCCAGCTACAACAACTTCTCCAGCTACAACAACTTCTCCAGCTACAACAACTTCTCCAGCTACAACAACTTCTCCAGCTACAACAACTTCTCCAGCTACAACAACTTCTCCAGCTACAACAACTTCTCCAGCTACAACAACTTCTCCAGCTACAACAACTTCTCCAGCTACAACAACTTCTCCAGCTACAACAACTTCTCCAGCTACAACAACTTCTCCAGCTACAACAACTTCTCCAGCTACAACAACTTCTCCAGCTACAACAACTTCTCCAGCTACAACAACTTCTCCAGCTACAACAACTTCTCCAGCTACAACAACTTCTCCAGCTACAACAACTTCTCCAGCTACAACAACTTCTCCAGCTACAACAACTTCTCCAGCTACAACAACTTCTCCAGCTACAACAACTTCTCCAGCTACAACAACTTCTCCAGCTACAACAACTTCTCCAGCTACAACAACTTCTCCAGCTACAACAACTTCTCCAGCTACAACAACTTCTCCAGCTACAACAACTTCTCCAGCTACAACTTCTCAACCTTCTACTTCAATTGCCTCACACAATGCAATCTCTGTGTCTTCAACCCAATTCTCCAACAAGATCACAGTAAAAACTCGATCACCATCCATGAACTTTGCCTAAACTCTCGATGCCTGCGATCCAAGCTGAACTCTCTTCTAGGGGTGCACCAGCGGTAACATACATGACACTTTTTAAGGGGAAGCCTCACAAACTACAACTAAGATTAAACATCCATCTTTAAAGGATGATTCTAGCGTGAATAGAATGACTCACCTCTCAAGCAAGGTTCTAGACAATCCAATCTTTAAAACATCAGTCCACAACTTATGCATACATTGATAAACATCCATGTTAATCCTCCAAACTAGTCGCTGTGGTGCATTCAATAGAGTAGCGTCTCCAATCATAACACTAGTTCTCTGGCAAACAAAATGGCCGCCAGCCTTTTTCTGCAACTTTGATTGACACTCCTTCGAGCCAATAGCTGAAAGGAGAAGCGTCACCATCCAATGAACTCTCAAATTTGAGATGGTCCCACCCTCTCTCATGACAAGCTCATGAATGATTATCATTACATTTACACAATTACTACTAAATGGTGACATTAATTTAAATTCAGGGTTTGATGTTGGCAGATGATAAATAAATAAATACATAAATAAATAAATAAATAAATAATAAAGAAAATAAATAATTATAAAATGTATTAAAAAAAAAAAAAAAAAAAAAAAAAAAAAGCCACATCTGATAGCAGTTTAACTTCTAAAAAGTTTACTCTGCTATTGAAAAACATTCAACCCATTAGGCATAGAAGTCCAATCGTAATATGCCCCAGTGACTCATGTCCATACACTTATAAGCCATAAGCTTATAATGGCAAGTTGGTTAGATGTGAAAACAGCAAAGAAACAAACTTCCCGCTTTGACTTCCACGAATGAGAGGAGGACATTTCTGACATGTCTGATGTTTCATCAATTGACTCTGCGTTAGATACAAACCAAGGGGTTTAAACTCCACTATAATTCCACCTACCCTGTCTTCAAGAGGTACATCAGGACCACTAGACGAGCAGATTTCCCAATTAATATGCTATCCTTAGGAGGGACAAATGCCTACCTCTACTATCTTTGCTCGTTGCGACAATGAGGCTTCGTACCATGCATTAACAAAGGCACTTCCACACTTAGTTGCCCATGCTCTTATTAAGACGCCCCGCATGGTTATCAGCTAAAATAATTCATTGTGTTTGCCATACATGTACCATGTTGTAAAGTCATTTCTGATTCTCTCTTGTTTTTCTCATTTCAGAGATCATGTCAGCTGGTTGCAGAAGCTGACCCTCATCCAACCTATTACACTCCACATCCATTTCTAAATACATTTACACTCTTTGCAAATGACACTTTTCCACTCACATAGCCCACACCCTCGATGCCATATTCACACTAGCCTTTTTAATTTAAGTCTTCTGAACTAAGTATGACATTTCAATCCAACGATACACCTAACCATATCTGATCTATCTTCGCAGGATGAAGGGATGCAGGATGATATCCGTTCCCCCACACACCTGTTCTAAACAGGCCCGGATTGACTAATCGGGAGGACCGGGAGAATTCCCGGTGGGCCGGTCCGTTTTTTTTGGCCGCGAGGGCCGGTGTCCCTAGCTCCAGAATCTGTTGCTCTCAGCAGTGACACTTTTTTAATTCATTTACTTGACCACAGCCTTTTTATTCATTATTAAAAAAAAAAAAAAAAAAAAAAAAAAAATTATGATAGTGCCATTAGAAACTGATTTGGAAATATTTATTTACTTATTTTAATATAGTCAGTCGTGAACTGAGGTGGGCTGGTCTGAGGCTTGAAACTCCAGAGCTGAAAAGGTGTCCCACTCCGGCCCTGGTTCTAAACCTCTTAGCATTTTTACACCACAGAAGAGCAATAACACCTCGGGGAAGCCCAGCCGATCATCTCCAGCCAACTTCCACCATCATGCATTATTGGGTATGAAGTATGACTCTGTCATTTCCTTCCTATTTCCCTTCCTATTTAACATAGGAGCTCCTTCACTACCCTTCCCTGTTTTTCTAGCTTTAACTTTTTCTCTCCAAATTTAAACTATCCTATACTTCTATTCACTTTCATTCACCACAGCTCCGACCAATTCAGGGGTTGTCTTGAGTTTCAGTTGCTGCAACAGGAACGTTCTAAATGAGCTTGCATACACTTACAAATTTTCTAAATACCACTATCCTTGCACTCCCCGCACTAATACAGCAGTAAATGCTTCTGCGGGAGCACAAGTTGCCTCCATACTGGCCCACTACACCACTGCAGCCGCAGAAATGCTCCGCAGAGTTGCACACCCAAAGCACCACTGCTACCGCAGTGAACCTCTAGCATATGCCTTATTCACCTTCATCTTTACATATCACTAAAGGCAGTATTTAACGTCCCTGTGGGAGCACTCAAAACTTACTAATATCGACTGTTTAGGTGCTCCACTTAACTATACACCCCATTAACATCACGGCAACTGCAGTGACGCTCTAGCTGAGCCCCTTTATCACTTTCATCTCTAAATATCACTGCTAATAGTACTTAGTATTTCCGTGTGAGGCGCTAATACTGAGTACCACTGCACCTCTGCTACTGCAGAGACGCTTTGCCGAGCCTTATTCTCCCTCTGCACCACTGCTGCAACAGTTAAGCTTTGCCTGAGCTGCAACTGCAGAGACGGCTGTTTAGCCTTAATTCTCTGCACCATTGATTTTATTGCACTTCTGTAACTGCAGAGAAGCTCTGCTGAGATTATTTTTTCCCCTGCACCAATGCTGCAGCAGTGACGCCCTGCCTGAACATTCTTCCAACAACAGATATAAACTCTGTCATTGGTCCTCTAACACCTCTAAATCCTCAATTTGCCTCAGCCAATATTTCCTCAGAGAAGCCCAGCTGATTCTCGGTTGCAGACTTCAACCTAGTTTCCAAGCAGCACGACTCTGTCTGTTCTTCCTACTTTCTGTCTTAGTTGCATAGGACTCATTTTTACTAAACTTTCCTTTTTATTTTATTAAACTTCCCTTCTCTTCCTCTTCATAATTTTTCAATTTCACTTGCACTCATTCTCCGCAGCTCGGACTCCCACAGGGGTAGCCCCAAGCTCCCACTGCCACAGCAGTGAAGCTCTTTAAGAGCTCACATGTACACTTTTCCAAAAAAAAAAAAAAAAAAAAAAAAATGTAACCATTATCACACTCCGCCGCAATAATACAGCCGTAAAGGCGTAGCGGGAACTCGTATTGCTTCCAAACTGACTACAATTACACCTCTACAGCAGCTCCACTTAATTACATTGCGTTGTAGCATCAATTTATTTTCCATCACCACACTCCCCGCAACAATATAGCTATAAAGGCTTAGCGGGAACTCGTATTGCTTACATACTGACCACCATCACACCTTTACAGCAGCTCCACTCAATTACATTGCATTGTAGTATCAATTTATTTTCCATCACCACACTCCCCGCTATAATACAGCTGTAAAGGCTTAGCGGGAACATGTATTGCTTTCACACATATAATGCACCAGACTCTGAATACCTATGCACCCCTGCAGCCACAGAGTTGCTCTACTGTGCCTGATTCCTATCTGCTACACCGCTGTTAATCAGCTCTCCAAAGCGCACTTCCCTTTAGAAACTGACTTTCACCGCACCTCTGCAGCCGCAGAGACGCTCAGCCGAGCATCACTCCCCTCTACATCACTGCCGCAGTAGTGACGCTTAGCGAGCGCATATACACTTCCACTTAGCAATCCACTACTGATACACTCTCCAGCACTGCCAAAGCAGTTAAACGTCTCTGCGGAGGCGTATTTACCTTCCAGATACTGACTTCCATTGCACCTCTGCAGCAGCAGAGACGCTCAGCCGAGCATCATTTACATCCCCTGCACCACTGCTGCAGCAGTGACGCTCTGCTGGAGCTCATGCACACTTCCATTACACTTATACCACTTCTGTCACTCCCAGCACTGCTAAAGCAGTTAAAACGCTGCTGCAGAAGCGTATTCTTCCCCTTAGGACTGACTACCACCGCACCTCTGCAGTCGCAGAGACGCTCAGCCGAGCATCACTCCCCTCCACATCACTGCCGCAGCAGTGACGCTCAGCGAGCGCATATACACTTTCATTTAGCAACCCAATACCGATACACTCTCCAGCACTGCTAAAGCAGTTAAACGTCCCTGCGGAGGTGTATTTCCCTTACAAATACTGACTTCCATTGCACCTCTGCAGCAGCAGAGACGCTCAGCCGAGCATCATTTACATCCCCTGCACCACTGCTGCAGCAGTGACGCTCTGCTGGAGCTCATGCACACTTCCATTACACTTATACCACTTCTGTCACTCCCAGCACTGCTAAAGCAGTTAAAACGCTGCTGCAGAAGCGTATTCTTCCCCTTAGTACTGACTACCATCGCACCTCTGCAGTCGCAGAGACGCTCAGCCGAGCTTCATCCCCCCTGCACCACTGCTGTAGCAGTGTCGCTCCACCGGAGCTCACGCACACTACTATTTATCCATACCATTACTGACACACTCCCCATTGGACTGCCAAAGCGGTTAATCAGTTAACCGCTTCTCATCTGCAGCTACAGCTCCGCAGAACCTTACAGCTTCATTTTCCATCACTACTATACTAAACCTTTACGAAACTCACCACATATGTTTTAAACCTTTACACTTACCCCACTCACTCTCCCGCTGGTCCTTACAATTAACAGGACCCGGGGGCACACATAGTCATACATAAGCACCTTCAGTTAATTTTTACACCCACACCAGTCTCTGTTGCTCCTCCAAGCTATTTCTGTATCACTTTTCAGCAGCCGGATATGGCATTAATCTCCTGTGCCTTTTGGGGGGTTCTTCAAATACGCGGCTGCTGTCCCGAGCGGAGCATTTTGGGGAGTTGTCGAGATCTACCTGAGCTCGAGGCTCCCCTCTCTTCCTCCAAACGGGAGGGAGCCCAGGGCTCAAGAACCTTCGAGCTCAGGGCTCTCTCCCGGGACAGCATGCCAAACTTGCTTATAATCAATCATCAGCTAAGTGTGAACTCTTGAAGTGAAGTTTATTCATAAACTAATTTCGAGAGGAGCACGTGATTATGATTGAACACGGCTGGTCCTGCATTAGCATGCTTGATCCACCAATCAGGCCATTCCTAACCACTATAAAGAGCCAGGGTTTTCTCACTACAGTCATCTTCGATTTGAAGAATCCCCCCTTCCACCCCTACCTTTTCACCTTTCCCTCCATAGGGCAGCACGGTGGCTCAGTGACTAGCACTGTCGCCTCACAGCAAGAACGTCACCGGTTCTAGTTCCTTAACAGGCCGGTGGTCGTTTCTGTGTGTAGTTTGCATGTTCTTCCCGTGCTTGCGTGGGTTTTCCCCGGGTTCTCCGGTTTCCTCCCACATTTCAAAAACATGTACAAGTTAATCGTTAAATCTAAATTTCAATACAGGTAATCTAATAATGCAGCATATCTTTTAATAGCCTTCAATCTTAATCTTTAGCTATTATAAAAAGGGGAGTTGTCGAGATCTACCTGAGCTCGAGGCTCCCCTCTCTTCCTCCAAACGGGAGGGAGCCCAGGGCTCAAGAACCTTCGAGCTCAGGGCTCTCTCCCGGGACAGCATGCCAAACTTGCTTATAATCAATCATCAGCTAAGTGTGAACTCTTGAAAAAGTGTATTTCGGAATAAACCACTTTATGAAAAGACGAAAAGCTCCAAATCTCCAAAGTGCATGTAAAAATAAATGATTTTTTGTCTGCGGGATCTGGCCATAAAGGGTTAGTTCACCCCAAGAAGTTCTGTTATTATTCAGAAATACATTTGATATGTTGTTACAATTTACTGAGACCTTTGTTCATCTTTAGAACCAAAATTAAGATATTAATATCAGCCAATCACATGGCAGCAACTCCATGCATTCAGACATGATCAAGACGATCTGCTGCAGTTCAAACCGAGCATCAAAATGAGGAAGAAAGGTGATTTAAAAGACTTTAAACGTGGCATGGTTGTTGGTGCCAGATGGGCTGGTCTGAGTATTTCAGAAACTACTGATCTTTTGGGAATTTCATGCACAACCATCTCTAAAAGAATGGTCAGAAAAAGAGAAAATATCCAGTGAGCGGCAGTTCTGTGGGCACCAATGCCTTGTTGACTGGTTACAGCTGATAGAAAGGCAACAGTAACTCAAACAACCACTCGTTACAACTACAGAAGAGCATGAATGGGCTACAGCAGCAGAAGACCATACCGGATGCCACTACTGTCAGCTAATAACAGGAACCTGAGGCTACAATTCACACAGGCTCACCAAAATTAGACAACAGAAGATTGGAAAAACGTTGCCTGTTCTGATGAGTCTTGATCTGATTCGGATGGTAGGGTCAGAATTTGGCGTCAACACCATGAAAGCATGGATCCATCCTGCCTCGTACCAACGGTTCAGGCTGGTGGTGGTGGTCTAATGGTGTGGGGATATTTTTTTGGCACACTTTGAGCATCGTGTCAACACCACAGCCTACCTGAGTGCTTGGGATGTGGTGGAACGGGAGATTCACATGGTGGGTGTGCAGCCGACAAATCTAGAGCAACTGTATAATGCTATCATGTCAATATGAAGCAAAATCTCTGAGGAATAATTTTAGCATCTTGTTGTATCTATGCCACAAGGGATTAAGGCAGTTCTTAGGGCGAAAGTAGGTCCAACCTGGTACTAGTAAGGTGTACAAGTGGCCGGTGAGTGTATATTTCAGATGAAATCTGAGAGCTCTCATTTTTTTAGAGAAAAGGAGCCAGAAGCATTGTCAAAATACTCTATGTGACATCAGTTGTTTTAACTGTAATCATACGAAGCTCCAATAAAACTTTTAATTCTGGAACAAAACAAAAAACGACTCTTCGTGAATATCCTCTCTTCCCCATTAGGTCATCATGGTGTGCATTTACATTTGGCAAATTGTGACAAATTATTTTATAACGAATCCTTTTATTGTGCTAACAAACCCACATTTCTCCATAAATTTAGAGAAATATCATCAGACAAGTCATAACTTTTCTCCAAATCTTTGATAGAAGCAAAAATAAGGAACAACAAATAATTTTAAGCTGCTAAAGAATGACAGTTGGGACATAAGCAAATATCAATAACAATAAACAAATCCTGCTTAGTCAAATGCTAATGTGCTAATGCTGTCGTCTAGTGACAACGGCTCACAAACTTGCCTTATGGGAGATTTACATACAATATAAAGCAGCATGGGTTTTTATTGTAATCCTGGGTTCATACCAAATGTAAAGCACTCCCACCAACCCATTTTTTTGTTTAATAGACATCTAATTGATGTCAAAACATAAACAGCTTGGGTAAAACAAGACTAAATTTAGGCTACCAGTGTAAATCTTCAGTGAAAGTCACACATTTTCAACCTCTCCCTAATCAAACACACTTGAATTAACTCATCAGGACATACAAAACCTAAAATGAATGGATCACATAAGGGGGACATCTAAAATATGTGATGTTGGTGTACCTTTGGGAAACACTGCCCTAAAACTTACCCTTTCTGTAAATCATTCCTAAAATCAGAGGGGATTAATAGTTGGATAATGACATATTGGGCTCTATTTTAATGACTTAGGCGCAAAGTCTAAAGCTCACGGCAAACACATTAAAGGCATGTCCGAATCCACTTTTGCTATTTTAAGGATGGAAAAATATGGTTTGCACCACGGTGCAGGGTCTAACAGTTTTGTGCTTATTCTCCCTAATGAGTTATGGGTGTGTTTTGAGCATAACATGCTTTAAACCAATCAGAGTCTCATCTCCCATTCCCTTTAAGACTCAGTTGTTTCTTGCTATTCACACGGGAGGCTTTGTCAGTGGAAAAACTGAATGCTTTGCTAGCGAGAAAACTGTTAATCAGACCATCTGCAGCATGAGGATAAAGAACGAGTCTCCTCCATTCAGCCTCTTTACCTTCTCTTTACTTTTACTCTTTACTCCTTTACTTTAGTGGATAAGGAAAAGGTGTACACACTCCACTGAAGACATCCATTAGCCTACATATTTAAATTCGTTTGTTAAGCACAAAGATTTGTTTCAAAACTATTTCTAAATTCAGTTTTAATCACCACCAAACGAATAAATAAACAATAATACCAAAGTGTGGTCAAAAAATTTAGTTATATCCAAACACACGTCCTGTTCTTATGCCCCATATGCTGAAGCATCCGTCTCCAAAACCTGACAGGTGAACAAATCTAAACTTATTTGTATTAAAACAAATATAAATATGGATATAATAAATACTACTACTAATAATAATAACATTATACAAATTGCAAATTGTCATGAATAAACTGAAAAAGACCCCTTCCCCAGGGTGAAGGAGGCATGGCTGTGGTTTTTGTTTTTAAAAATATAAAATATAATTAGAAAATAATAATTTTTGCAGCATTTTAATCCTTTAATTTTTTCATATGTAAAGATATTTGTGTATTGCTGTACATCATGTGTGTATTAAGCAATGTGTAAGCATTTGAACCCACATGACATAGACGTTTAACTAACGACTGGACTTTAGACCAGCTTTTAGTTGTTCAATGGCGCAGTCTATTTCAGTTCTTCAAATTAGCAATGCACTAAAAATGCCCCTTAACACACCTCCTTTCTAGACTCCCACACACAAGTCCACAGAGAGGAGCAAATGGATTTGCTATTTAAACAACGTGATGCAAATTGTGAAAATTAGGGTTGCGCTGCTCTGAAAATAGCAACAACTCGACACGCCATGCACGTCTTGTGCCTTGTTGCGCCTGGTGTATAATAGGGCCCCGAAGCACATAACTGTATCTGTGAGACTTAGGCCCAATCCCAATTATATATTTGTACCCCTTCCCCTTGGCCCTTGAAACAGAGTGTGAAGGGCTTCAAAATTTACCCTTAAGAAATGGGACCGCACAATAGCACCTGCACACATCATCATGTCATCTCCATCTCTTGCTTCATATGAGATCGACGATCGCGACAGCTGTAGTTACTTCAGTTGGGTTATATTTTGGTATTTATCTTCAGGAAATCACAAAGACAACAATATAATGTTATCATTATGATCTAATGTGGCAATAAGCTCGTAACTGTACTGTGCATTTAACACAGTGGCCATATTCATCAATGTAAACACGAAAACAACATAACCATTATAGCGGACACTGTAAAAAGCTCATTCTCAGGCATTTGACTTCTCTAACAGGGGATTTGAGTTTAAGATGTTTAAGTATGATGTGGGACGACAATACAGGGGTTAATATTATGGATTATAGATAGCAAAAATTAGCGTTTTTTATTTTAGCGTTTTTTTTAAGCATGACGGTAAAACACGAGCATTATAAATGTATTAAAGCATATGCTTGTTTGTTGTAAAAATTTGTAATAATCTCCTGACTTCCAGATGGAGCTATGCTATCGTTGTGGCTGGGGTATTCTGGGAAATTTTCTTACCGCTTGGTTTCATGTGTGGTCCTGAAAAAAAATCTCCCTTTCAAGGGGTATCTAGCCCTTTCCCTTTAGCCCTACACCTTCAAGCTAAAACAAATTGGGACACCCCTACTCCTCGTTTTGTGCATTGACGTGAAGGGGTAGGGGTTTCCTAATATGTTTTAGCTTGAAGGTGTAAGGCTAAAGGGAAAGGGCTAGATACCCTTGGAAAGGGAGATTTTTTTAAAGGGGAGGGGCAGAATTGGGGCTAAATTTATCTGTAAACCTATCCCTTAAATCTGATTGGAATGTATTTCCAGGTTTTCACAAAAAACTATTAAGTTATATTAAAAATATTTAAGTAATTAACTATTAGAAACCGGATTAAATGACTAATATTGGCTAAAGTAACATAAATAATATTTGTTGTCAAGACTTTTGGTCATATAGTTTTGTATACGGTGTAGGTATTCATAAGTGTACCATGATGTTTTACATACAGGAGTGAAGTTCTTGTAAGTACAGTTTTCTCCACGGAACCTGCACTCCAGCAGCATGTCTTGTAATTGGTGGCCCAGCCTGTCAATCATCTCAGTGGTGTTTAACGATTGGTCGGGAGGCGGGCTGTAGTGGCTAAAGTCCAGCAGGTGCAGCAGGCGCTCTCGATGGCGGCTGTGTTTGAGCATTGAAACGCTCTGCCGGTTCAGCGTGTGGTTCAGATGTAGGATGTCCATCCAGTAGCCGCTGTAATACAGATCATCTCTGGTCAGGCTGGACACACGCAGCCGGTTCTGGTTGCAGAATGTGATGGCCGGAAAGGTCATGTTGTTAGACCAAACCATGTAGATCTTCGTCACAGCTGGGTAGGAGAGCAAATACAGAATGCGGTTCCAGGACCACGTGAAGAGCAGACCCAGACACACCAACAGGGCCAGCAGCCAAAACAAGCGCTGGGTTTTGGATTTGTGGGGCGAGAATGCATGCTTTAGCCCATGGACTTTGGTTCGGAGGACAAACGCCGTCGTGATGTCTTTAATGTTGTGGGTTAAAGTCATTTTGAGTTTTCTGCAGCTGCTGGGACTCTGAGCTTCATGTCGGTTTATTGTCTCCTGTTTGGATGGGGACGTTTTCTCCATAGTGCATTAAATACTGAGTTTGTACTGCATTATGAAGCAGTACGCCTTCAGTGGAGAAACAGCCTCCTGTGATTGATGATAATCCCATTAATCAATAATAAAAATAAATAAAACTAATAAAGAACTTTAAAAAGCACTATTACTTAACAGAGACATTTAACACACAGACTGCAACAGACTGTTTTATAGTATGCTGAAACAAACTATAAAATCCAAACTATTTGCGTCACTTAAAATAAAGGTGAACTGAAATAAAAGAAAAGAAAATAGAGTACTACATATATAATGCCGTGGACTTATTTTAAGTTGAACTTAATGTACTTAAGGAACATCTAAAATAAAGAAATAACGCATCTAAATTAATAATAATAATAATAATAATTATTATTATTAAAGTTTCTTTCATCATATTTAATAAATTGTTGAAATTATGTTTATTATATATTACGCAAAATACCAAAAAACATTAGCATAACAAATATATCTCATATATGACAATATACATATTAACTGAAACAATGTAAACAATTAACTCGATTAAATCTGAACTTTTATAAAATAATAAAAAAGGTATATTAATGATTAAACGGACAAAATAATTCTTAAAACACTGCGCAACATAAAAATATAAAAGTGGACATTAATCCAAATTATTAGTTGAGATTAGTTTACTAACATGTTCCAGTATTTTTATAATTATCTAAAAATAACACCGTGAAATATCTACTTTATGTAAAAAATATATAATATTAATTATTATTATTAATATTATTAATATTAAGCAATATGTTGGTCTACTTGTTTATACATTTTATAAGACTAATAAAAAAAACACAACTGTTAGTTTATGTTTAGCTCAGCCCAAAAATATATGTACATGAAACTTTTTATTATCAATAAAAATAAATAAATAAATACATACATAAATAAATAAACCATACTTAAAATAAGGATGAACTTAAAATAAAACAGTATACTGTATATATTGCTATGCACTTATTTTAAGTTCAACTTAATGTATTTAAGTACCATTTAAATAATGTGTTTAAATGAATAATAATAATAATAATTATTATTATTATTATTATTTATCATATATAATAAAAAATATTAACTATTTTTATTGTATTATAAACATTAGCATATTAAAAGTATCACATGTATAAACATATAAACATTAACTAATATTAAACAATAAAAAGGTATATTAAAAATCAAACTGACAAAAAACATTAAAGCATTGTGTAAAAAATAAAACCAAAAATCAAGAATGGACGTAAACCCAAAGTAGAAGTTGACTTTATTTGACCAACATATGCCAGGATTTTTATAATTATCTTAAAATAACACTGTAAAATATATTCTTTATGTAAAATATTATTATTGTTATATATTATTTATTGTTATGAAAATGAAGAGGTATGTTGGCTACAGTGTTTATCCATTTTATAACACTAATTAAAACGTTAGCTCATGTTAAGCTAGGTGCATAAAGACATGAACACACACCTTTATATAATAATAATAACAATAATAATAATATGAATCATCCAAATGGTCTTCATTTTTTTTTAAAACTCGTTCTATTGAAGAATCAGCTATTGTGAATGAATCGCTTTAATTAATGATCTTATAACTTGAGTGACTGATTCAATGATTCATTCAGTCACTTGCTTTGTTTCTAAATGAATCATCTAAACTGTTTAAATTAGTGATTCTATAAGTCTTGAATTTCTTGAATGGATGATCTTATAATTAAAGCTATGACAAAAAATAGATCCAATATAAAGTCATATCTTTCTATGTGAATCTGCGATTTTGAATGAATCATTTGAATGAAAGATTTAAATAAAGGCACTGCACTACAATATAATAAACATTATGCATATCCTATAGCAATTATGTATTTTGTGAAATTTATCGCCTACCAAAATGTCGTAATTGTTGATTTATTGATATGTGAGCTATTCTTGAGCTATAAAAATCAAACAAACATTTTAAGTCAATAATTCAATCAGACACTTGATTCATTAAGAAACTGTTTCAATTAAATAATTATTTAATCCAATAAAAATACAATAAAATAATATACAAAGTATGAGAGCTTTCCCTCAAAACCCTATAACAAAGTTTTCTCAAACCATAAGCCAAAATAACTTAACTTACAATTTCTATAACAGAGTTAGTCAGTGCAAAAGAAAACTAAATAAATATAAATGAACAAAAGAAAAAAAGATCATTACCAAGCAGAGATCCAACAGCGCTCACAGTATAATCACAGCTAATTTCATCCACGGTTCAGTTTTCCTGTTCAAATCCTCAGGTTGATTTGTCGATTTTGTTGATTTTTTCCTCTCAGCTTCCACATGTTCTTCATTTTCGGAGTGCAGAATGAGTGTGTGCAGATTGTTGCTGCTCTGCTGTGTGTGTGTTTGCTCAGCCCCTCCTGTCCGTCTCTCTTCATTCTGCTCTATAGATCCATTTCTCCCTCATTCTGCTTTGCCACAAGCTTAAAATAAAAAGAGGAAAAAAATGACCAAAGATTCCAGGAGGACGTCTCATTTATCAGAGCCGTTTCTTCCATCTTCAGTGATGCTTTGGGGGCTTTTTTGTGCTTGTTCATTATAGGTTTACGTTTACAGTCTCCTCGTGGGATGTATAACTGTATTATGGTGTAATGCTTATGTGTGTGTTAATTGATTCACTTAACCGAGTTGAGGTCTGAGCAACTGTTGTTTATTGACGTTAATGTGATCCAGCAGATGTGCAGATGATCTTTTCTTCACAAGACCCACTGCTGACACCTGTAGGACGCCACAAACTACTGTTTCACTCAAGTATTATGCATATTTGTGCCTGTATATACTGCAAAAAGGCTTTTTTTGGAATTGGTAATAATAATAATAATAATAATAATAATAATAATAATAATAATAATAATAAAGCTTATCTGGAAATTTTTCAAAAGTTGCAAAATTGTTGACGTTTTTTACTTAAATCATGGTTAAAAAGATAAGAAATTTAAATAAAAAAGTAAAATGCTTATATTTGAAGAATTTTCAAGCTGCGAAATTGTCAATGCTTCCCCTTAAATTACGGCCAAAACTAAACATGAGGCACAAGACGTGTTTGGCACGATGTATTGCTATTTTCAGACCAGCGCAACCTTAATTTTCATGTTGTCCGCCATCAGCAAATCCATCTGTACCCCTTTGTGGACTCATGGGTGTGCTGGTCTAAAAAGAAGGTGTGTTAGGGCGCATTGTTGTTTGTAATGAAGTTTACGGCTACATGGCCGCTGGGAAGAAAGAGGTAGAGAACCAACAAACTTTTAATAAGTTTTTAATGAATAAATAAAACAAACAGATTGCAGCTCCTCACTGAGACTGCCGTCAAACTGAAAGCACCCTCGCCACATACCCCATGTTCCATCACAGGTCGGGGGCACCCTGAGACCTATGAGACGAGCCGGGAGAAAAGGAGATGGAAAAAAGGAGGAAAGATTGAGTAGACAAAGAGAGGGGCAAAAAATAAATAAAATTGGGGCTCGGTTCTCCAGACAAGCTGCCACTAGGTCCTCCACCAGCTAAGAGATCTGATGACGTGTTGGGAGCCCTGTGGAGGACTCTATCCATCCGTCTGTGTTCTCGTGTCCGACGGCGATTCTCCTCGCTGGCGGCATTCCTGGTCTGCTGCTCTGCCTCCGCTTCAGTGGATAGAAGCAGGCTTTGGCATCATCTTATAGTCCAGCGCTCTTTCCATGGAAAATCGAGTTTTCCATGGGACTCATTACGTTCCGACAGCTCTCGGCCCAGCCCCCTCGCCACATTGTTGTGTTGCAATTTTGAGAAAGTGAAATAGACCACGCTATGGACCAACTAAAAGCTGGTCTAAAGTCCAGTTAGTTATGTGCACATACGGGTCCAAATGCTTACACATTGCTTAAAGAGCCCCTATTTTTTTTTAAGGTCATATTTTGGCTTTAGGGGTCTCCAACAATAAGCTGATAAAACACTCTAATTGTCTCATATGCATTTATTTTTACCTAATTATCCCAACGACTCGTTCAGCAATTCATTTTTTCCCAAACCCCTCCTTAGCACAAAGCTGATGATGACCCAGTCAGTTGTGATTGGTCGACTGCGTTCAGCGTGGGACAGAGAGAAATGCCCACCAAGGCTACAGTATGAAGTAGCAGAAAGTATGTGAGAGCCCAATGCAGGAATGCAATAAGGCAATGCAGTTAAACATGAGCATATACTCTACTCCTAAACCTAATGCCAAGTAAAAATAACGACACACATTCAGTATTAATCCACACAGTGGCTAAAGTTGAATTTCTTTGAAAATTGACCACGCCACGGGTATGTAGGACCAGCTGATGTTGGCCATAGCAAAGACAACCAGCAAACGATCTCGATTTCAGAAACGCATTTAAACCGGTAAAGAAAGCAGCACGCGTCACGTTTTGGACACAATATGTGAATAGTCTCATAGATTTAGGCTGAGAGATACAGTACAAGCAGTGATCTATAATAGATACGTGACTACAAGCCATGCGGGGAGATTACAACTTGTATCATACAATTAAACACATATTCTGCAAACTGCACAAAACGAGGCAACACTTTTAATTACACTTACATGTTATGATCCAGAGGATGAAGAAACTGGTCCATAACTGTAACAGTTACTGACAAAGTCTCACACATAATAGTCTCAACTGCTCCTTCCTCTAATAGCAAACGGTCAAGCAAATCCCGCACTGCAGCGTAGGTTATTGTATCAAAAATCTGAAAAATGACAGGAACAAATACAGCACTAGGTTAACTAAACTGTGGTATTGCTGTGAAAATAAACTTTAATGCTTTATTCCCTGCAGCCAAATCTCTATCTGTCAGTGATTGTCATCTTCAGGTCATGATCAGTCCCGTGATCGCCCGCGCTCTACTAGTGTTTGAAGGGAAGGAGCCTTCACATTTTACCAGATCTTGCACTACATATTTGGTGATGTACCATATCGACGTTAATGTGTTCAAACAAAAGATCCGAACCCAACTCAATTTTTTTTCATTCAACTTTTGTTACTATTTTTGGACTCTTTTGTTACCATTTTCTGGACTCTTTTGTTACTATTTTCTGGACTCTTTTGTTACTATTTTCTGGACTCTTTTGTTACTATTTTTTGTGCTCTTTTGTTACTCTATTCAACTATTTTGTTAAAGAATCAATAGTTTTAAACAAGGTGCACTTTCAGATTTAAGCCCCAGCTGGATGTTTCCATTCACTTAGTGCTGTGTTACACACTGCATGGAAGGTCATTAAAAAACCCATAATAGGGGCTCTTTAACACACTGGATGTACAGCAATACACAAATATCTTTACATATGAAAACAAATTAAAGGGTTAAAATGTTACAAAAACTTTATTTTCAACATAATATAAAAACCACTATCTCCATGCTTTCTTCATCTTAGGTTTTTTTTAAGTTTATTCATGAAAATTTGCATTTGTATGTTATTATTATTAGGAGTTAATTTTTTTTATATTCATATTTATATTTTATTTAATAAAAACAAGTTTAGATTTGTCCACCTGTCGGGCTTTGAAGGCGAATGCATCACCATATGGGGCATGAGAACAGGATGTGTGTTTGAATATAACTTGACCATACTATGTTATTCTTGTTCATTTATTCCCTTGCTGGAAATTAGAACTGAATTTAGAAATAGTTTTGAAGCAAATATTTGTGCTTAACAAATGAAATTAAATATGTAGGCTAATGGATGTCTTCAGTGGAGTGAGTACAACACCATTTCCCTACCTTACTAAAGTAAAGGAGTAAAGTAAAGAAAGAAAGTAAAGAGGTTAAATGAAAGAGGCTCGTTCTTTATCCTTGTGCTGCAGATGCTTTGTTTAACTGTTTTCTCGCTAGTAAAGCATTCAGTTTTTCCACTTACAAAGTCCGCCATGTAAATAGCAAATGCACCATGGTGTGAGACAACTGACTCTTAAGGAGAATGAAAGATGAGACTGATTGGTTCAATGCAAGTTATGCTCAAAACTCACCCATAACTCATTAAGAGAATAAGCACAACCCTGTTAGACCATGTGCCGGAGCACAGAGCGTATTTTTCCATCCTTAAAATAGCAAAAGTGGATTCAGACACGCCTTTAATGCTTTTACGCCATGAGCTTTAGACTTTGCCCCTAGATCATCAAATTAGAGCCCAATATAACATAACAGAACATGACATAACACAACATAACATAAAAATAATGTACTTCAGCATTCAAAACAATGTTTTTATTCTTCTAACGCATTAAATTAAAGATACTAGGCAAGTATTCTTAAGCCTTCACATCAATACAAGCAGTTAAACTTCAATTTATGTCTTATGCTTATTCATTTCATTGCTCAGTCAACTTCCTGGCCTTCCTCAAAGAAAACATCAATAAATATGACCTATAAAAAAATTCATTTCAGGCATCAGTGACATTATCATCTGCATGTGTTTCTGTGCTCTGATGAACAACATCAAAAAAACACTCATCTGATCTAGAAAAGCACCGGCAAAATAACCCGAACGACTTCCAAAACAAAACAAGGGCATTTTTGATCACAAAAACCTTTGCTGTTTATCACCGCAAATAAAAGCATTTCTGAAGATTGCCCTCTCTGCTTATTCGCCTGCAGTTACATTTGGTCAGCTCCAGAATAATGGCTCAGTTCATTAAACTCTTTGCCACTGCGCTTTATTAATATCTGCATAAACATCTGCAAACTCCTGAAGAATGGAGACCCACATCTAATGCAAACAAGCTATAGTTTGTGCCATTTAGAGGATGCAGATTTAACACTGATGTAGAAAGATTCAAATAAAGGTACTGCAAGAAGATAGAATCAGAATTATGTCCACTTAAAAGTAGTAAATATACAGTTAAGTCCATAAATAAGCAGTACTGTGATATTTATCATAATAATGTCGTAATATTAGGAAGGAATATTAGGAATATTAGGTTTTGAAAAATCAATCAAACAAACAAACAAACAAACATAACTCAATGATTCATTCAGTCACTGGATGCTATAATTCGAGCTATTGAAGGATCAGCTATTTTGAATAAATCGCTTGAATGAATGATCTTATAATTCAAGTTATGAAAGCAAAAATGATGACATAAAATAATATTTTAAGAGTTCACACTTAGCTCATGATTACATACATAGCTTGTTTGGCATGCTGTCCCGAGAGGGAGCCCTGAGCTCAAGGGATCCTCGAGCCCAGGGCTCCCCCTTTTGCAGGGCGAGGGGAGATTGAGCTCAGGTCAATCTCAAACTCCCCCGCTGCTGAGGCCAAGGCGAACTTCCTGAGAGTAAGACATTATAAAAAAAGGTTTAGGCTTATTTCATGTATAATATAGAGCACATTTGGATGGTGGGAGGAAACCCACACGGACACGGGGGAAACCCACGCGGACACAGGGAGAACATGCAAACTCCGCACAGAAATACCAGATGGCTCAGCGAGGACCCAACGCCATTGGTATTCTTGCTGTGAGGCGACAGTGCTAGTCACTGGGCCACCGTGCCGCCCATTCTGAATAAAGGAGGAGAAAGGGGAGGATATGTTATTGAGTTTTGAAAAATCAAATAAGCAAACATTTGAGTCAATAATTTAATGATTCATTCAATCACTTTTTTAATGAATCATCTAAACTTTTTAAATGAATGATCCTCAAATTCCTGCTATTAAAGAATCAGCTATTTTCTTTATCTTTATCTTTCCAAGTGAATCAGCCATTTTGATTGAATCGCTTGACAAACATCTGAGTCAATGATTCATTTAGTCACTTGCTTTGTTTTAAAATGAATCAGTTAGACTGTTTGAATTATAAATCTATTATTCATGCTTGAATGAATGACCATGTTATTTGTAATGAATGCCAGATCCTAGAAAATATGGTATAAAGAGCTTTTTCCCAAAATATCAGCATGCAGACATGTTCAGAAATGTTAATTATATGCAAATCTGCTACATTTTAGATACAATATTATCTTTTTTTCTGTTTTGCCACCAAAAACAATTTTTCTGTTCATACATGAATCATTAGAGTGAACGATTAAATGATCCACTCACGTGTTATTAAGCGAATCAGTTATTTTGAATGAATTATTTCAAATAAAGATTCAGTTAGACGAGGCAGTGGCGCAGTAGGTAGTGCTGTCGCCTCACAGCAAGGAGGTCGGTTGGCTCAGTTGGCGTTTTTGTGTGGAGTTTGCATGTTCTCCCTGCCTTCGCGTGGGTTTCCTCCACAGTCCAAAGACATGTGGTACAGGTGAATTGGGTAGGCTAAATTGTCCGTAGTGTATGAGTGTATGTGTAAATGTGTGTGTGGATGTTTCCCAGAGGGAAAACATGGGTTGTGGCTGGAAGGGCATCCGCTGCGTAAAAAAAAAAACTTGCTGGATAAGTTGGCGGTTCATTCTGCTGTGACGACCCCAGATTAATAAAGGGACTAAGCCGACAAGAAAATGAATGAATGAAAGATTCAGTTAATCACTTATTAAGACAGGAACTTGTTGCCACCTAATTTTACTTCTTATGTATTTATCAATGGCAGGCTTACCACAAAAAATAAAAAATAAAACTGGGAAAAAATGTCACCCTTAGATGCATTGTTACATTTCAACTGCATAAAATCAAACAACATTATGATGAATATCTTTGAGATTTGACCAACCTTTGCTTATTTACTCCCCCCAAAAAGCTATAATTATTAACTTCATCTAAACTGCTTGACGAAGCTCTCTTTTTGAAGCTGAAAAAAAGATTCAATTCATCTTTAATCAATATATCTGGCATCTTCCCAGGAGTTGTACATCTCAGTCAATAACAGAATAAATTGTCAGTAATATTCCAGTCTCGTGTTGACTCGTCTGCACAGGAACTTTCTGCATTCGCACTGAGGTAATATATGTTTCAGTGAATGCTGTTATAAATACAGATGAGAGTCTCTCAGCTGAGAATCATTTTCTCTCAGGCACCCTGGACATACAGTCGATATTTCTCCATCTGGGGTCATTAAGCCTCATAGATTAATTGGTCTTTACGAGGCAAAAACCACAAGAACTGCAAAAATCGACCAGTTTTGCGGAACGAAGGATATGCGTATATGTTTTCTCAAAGAAACTCATATCGTTATCTTATTTCTGCTAGGTTAGTTTCTAAATTGATATTCATATGGAGATCTTTATTTATTTTTGACATTCATGTTTTTGACTGCAAGGGTTGATTACAACTCAAATGATCAGTTCTTAAATATACTTGATAATATTTGTCTGAAGAAAAAAACTAATCAAATTTGAGCTGATGAGAATACATCAAATCAACTCTAAGTCAGCCACTTTCCATTTCAGTTTAGATAGCAGAACTTGTTTTTTTTTCTTCATGACCAAAGCCACCTCTTGCATTTTTACAGATATTTCCATATACGCACAACTGAATGGTAACCTATTGAGAAGTTTATTTACTGCACACACACACACACACACACAAACACTCAATGGCCACTTTATTAGGTACACCTGTCCAACTGCTTGTCAACGCAAATTTCTAATGAGCCAATCACATGGCAGCAACTCAATGAATTTAGACATGTAGACATGGTCAAGGAGATCTGCAGCAGTTCAATCCGAGCATCAGAATGAGGAAGAAAGATGATTTAAGTGACTTTGAACATGGCATTGTTGTTGGTGCCAGATTGGCTGGTCTGAGTATTTCAGAAACTGTTGATATACAAAGATTTTCATGCATAACCATCTCTAGGTTTTACAGAGAATGGATGGAAAAACAGAAAATATCCAGTGAGCGGCAGTTCTGTGAGCGCAAATGCCTTTTTGATTTAAGAGGCCAGAGGAGAATGGCCAGACTGGTTCCACCTGACAGAAAAGCAAAAGTAACTCAAATAACCACTCATTACAACAGAGGTCTGCAGAAGAGCATCTTTGAACGCACAACACATCCAACCTTGAGGCAGATGGGCTACAGCAGCAGAAGACCACACTGGTGCCAATCCTGTCAGCTAAGAACAAGAAACTGAGGCCACAATTTACACAGGCTCACTAAAATTGGACAATAGAAAATTGGAGAAACGTTGCCTGGTCTGATGAGTCTTGATTCCTGCTGCAACATTCGGATGGTAGGGTCAGAATTTGGCGTCAACACCATGAAAGCATGGATCCATCCTGCCTTGAACCAACAGTTTAGGCTGGTGGTGGTGGTGTAATGGTGTGGGGGATATTTTCTTGGCACGCTTTGGGCCCATTTGCCCCAACTGAGCATCGTGTTAACGCCACAGCCTACCTGAGTATTTTTGCTGACTATGTCCATCCCTTTATGATCACAGTGTACCCATCTTCTGATGGCTACTTTCAGCAGAATAACGCACTATGCCATAAAGCTTGAATCATCTCAGACTGGTTTCTTAAACATGACAATGAGTTCACTGTACTCAAATGACCTCAACAGTCACCAGACCTCAATCCAATTGAGCACCTTTAGGATGAGATGGAACAGGAGATTCACATCATGAATGCACATGCAGCCAACAAATCTGCAGCAACTGTGTAATGCCAATGTTAATTATGTCAATATGGACCAAAATCTCTGAGGAATATTTCCAGTACCTTGTTGAATCTTTGCCACAAAGGATTAAGGCAGTTCTGAAGGCAAAAGGGGGTCCTATTTGGTACTAGTAAGGTGTACCTAATAAAGTGGCCAGTGAGTGTATACAGTATACCGTACACAGCTATGAGATATATGTTGTTGCGAACCTGCCAGTGCAGTATCAGCGTTGATATGGACAGCAGATGCCTCCCTAACCCCAATCAGCAGTTTAATTAAACTTGATGTAATAAAATAAATAAAACACAAATCAACAAATGATATATAAACATAAAAATAATCGAATAACAAAATGACTAAACTAAGTTAAATTGCAATGAAAGCAAAATAATAATAGTATTAAACACTACAGTAATATCTCAAAATTAAAATCACACCAGCTTTCCATATTTTACCGCAATATCAACCCAGAAAAAAGCAGAAGATATGAACAGGTTGCTAGTATAATGTGACACTGCTGTAAGTCTTCCAGGATCCCAACTCTAAATTTAATACAAGCACCTTGAAACGGCTGAAAACAAATTATTGGCTTTTTCTGAAGTGGCAAGAGATGAATCCAGATCTATATCCCACTGCATACTAATGGGAAAGACCTGAAAACAACAGTCGAAAGGTTTTAGCCTTTAAATCTGAAGTGCTTAGCTGAAGGAAAATGGTGAATCTGCTGGAACAGAGATGTTTCTGGTGTCTCTGTTTAATAGAAGTCACAGTGCAAAGGCACAGCAACCAAAATTAAACTCTCACGTCAATTATATTGTCCTGGCTGTGTGTTTTTGGTTCACCACACCAAGGAAATACACATGTGGATGAATGGCTTTAGAAAATGCCAGTATTTTTGGCCATGAGCGTAAATGAAACAGCTCAGAGTAAAGAGTGTTGATTAATAGCAGAATGATGACTGATTATGAATCACTCTTCAAGGGCTTAAAAGCTTTTCAGGCAGTGTTTCATGCAGCTCTATGTGAAAGTAAAAAAATCAGCAAAATTTCAAAGATCGAAGTCCAGAATAAGTGGAGTCAGCCTAAAGTCCGAGTACTGCCTGAAGTCAGTAATTTCTGTCTCATTTCCTGTGCAAAAGGAAGGTTTAACAAAGTAGCTGAATGCTAGTCTATGGCCATCATTGGCTGTCTGAGAACAACGTCTACTTTGCCCATCAAACACTAGTTTTATCTGAGACTGAGTTTGGTTTGTGTTGTCGAAATGTCAAGATGGAGTTATTTTTTTGCTTAAACGATTGGAACTCAAATTTGACAGTAAAACTGAAGCCATTGTTCCTGTTTGTACGTGTTTACAGGTGCGAGCTGAAATTGAGGTGTGGTAATATTCATTTGTTTCCAAAAAATGATTTCAAAAGTTGACAACAAACCATCTGACCAATCAGAGCAGAGAAAGGCAATTTAAATTGGGTAATTTAGCAAATGCTTTAATCCAAAGAAATTTACAAGTTAAATTGACCAATAAGAGCAGTGACCTGGCCAATCAGAGGAGAGAGGAGCTATATATGCAATCACAACAGAAAAAGGCCAACCAGAGCTGATCAATCAAAACAGAGAAGTGCTATCTGACCAATCAGAGCACAGTATGCCATTAGATTAATCAAAGCAGAGAAGTGTCATTTGACCAATCAGAGCAGAGTAGTGTCATCTGACTAATCAGAGCAGAGAAGAGCCATCTGACCAATCAGAACAGAGTAATGTCATCTGACTAATCAGAGCAGAGAAGAGCCATCGGACCAATCAGAGCAGAGTAATGTCAACTGACCTATCAGAGCAGAGAAGAGCCATCGGACCAATGAAAGCAGAGTAGTGTACTCTGCTCTGATTAGTCAGATGGCATACTGTGCTTGAGTGGTCAGATGACACTACTCTGCTTTCATTGGTCCTATGGCTCTTCTCTGGTCTGATTAGTCAGATGACACTACTCTGCTCTGATTAGTCAGATGGCATACTGTGCTTGATGTAATTAGTAGCTGGACGGATACAAACAGCTCTCAGTGTGTTTAGACTTGACAGATTGTTCATTTTGGCTGATGGTGTCACTTATTATCTGTTATGCTATTTTGAAGCGCCTTATTTTGTTTGTATTTTGCTCTAATGCCCAGTGCACAACAGTCTTATTTCATGGTTCTTACACTTTTTCCACAGTCAAATTTAAGCACTTCCCAGGTGCATTTCCAAACTTTTTCCAGCAAATTTACATTTAAATATTTCATGACATTATATTAGATGCTAATTGTTGTTGTATTCTTTAGTATAGTATAGTACAGTACAGTATAGTATAGAAAAGCATAGGATAAAATAGTATAGTATAGCATAGCATAGTATAGTAAAGAATAAAATAGTATAGTATAGTACAGTATAGTACAGTATAGTATAGCATAGTTTAGAATAGTATAATAGTATAGTATAGTATAGTATAGAATAAAATAGTATAGTATAGCATCGCATAGTAAAGTATAGTAACGTAAAGAATAAAAATGGTAGTTTTCTTGGTTTCTGCAAACATCCAGTCCAACGCAGTGCATGGCAAGCTACCAAGCAAACCAGTCATATCAAAAAGCCATCCATATGGAGATAATAGATCAGCAGTACCGCCCCATTAATAAAAACAAGATGTTTGCTGTTTGTTCAAACTGCTTATTAAAATTAGCTGAAACACAATTCTTTAGTTTTTTTGACTACGTAATTTATGTTCAATACACTTAAATTTGTTAAAACTAACAAGTTTACTTAAAGAGCCCATATTATACATGAAATAGGGTCATATCCTGGTTGTAAGGGTCTCCAACAACAGTCTAATATGCATGCAAGGTCAAAAAACACTTTCATGGTCTTATAATCTGCATTTATTTTTACCTAATTATCCCAGCGACTCCTGTATGAATCGTCCAGTGATTCATTTGTTCCCAAACCCCTCCTTAGCGCGGAGCTAATCTGCGCTGATTGGACCGATGACAGTCTGTCGCGATTGGTCGACTGCCTTCAGTCAGAGAGGGAAATGGCCAATAGCTAATCAGCAATATAAAAGTAATCACAGTTCATACACGCTCGATAGTATAGACGTGGATTTTAGCTGCCACACTATGGCGAGTGGATAGTGCCACGGATAACCGAACGAAGGAGACAGTCGTGTACTGGCCATACCACACACACACAAAAACACACACACACCTCCGGATGACAACGCTCCCGCTTCCGCCCGCACCCGCCAGGTTTTAGCCTGAGAACCCGCTCCGTTTTCTGCCCGCCGCGCCCGGTCCCGCTAGAGCGGAGAACACAACCAAAAATCACCCAGTATACAGTCCAGACAGCCAAGCTGTCGTTCGTTCGTTCGCTCTCTCTCTCTCTCTCTCTCATACGCGCGCGTGCGCACTAACACACACACAAGCACCACGCAGACTCTCTCTTTCTAATTCGCATAGCAATATCCGTGATATTGCTAGACAGCCCGCTCCCGTCCCAAATTAAACCCGTTACCGACCGCTCCCGCGATTTATTTGGAAATTTATTCCCGCGGCTGTCCCCGCGCCAGATTTCTGCGGCGCGGGAATAAATTTCCGAATAAATCGCGGGAGCAGAACTCTAGCACGGAGCTCCATAAACAAACAGCACGCGTCGCGTTTTTAACGTGACTTTGCACGCGATAAGATAAAATATCCAGTTAACCTGATACAGTACACGCGGTTACAAGTAACAAATCACAACTAAATACATTTGCAAGCAAGAGTAAACGAGGCAACAACTTTAACCGCACGTACTTACACTTGAGAAATGGAAGAAACCCATCCTGACGTCCATCAGTTACTCTTTACTGATCCTTCCTTTAACAAACTCAGATGAAGTATTCTTTGTAGCATGTAGCTTCCAGAAGTTTCCAACTGCTTGGTTATAACGCTGAGGTTTCATCTTTGGGTAGAGACTCAATATATCCATCTGCAGTGTGACTTCAATCGACCGGCATGTTTGTGGGTGTGCGTGTGTTTGTGGGTGTGCGTGTGTTTGTGGGTGTGTGTGTGTGTCTGGGTTTCTGCGTCAGAGGGCGGGGCCTCAGGTTTGAAATCTCCCGGGTTTGCGCGTGCACGTGAATAACTTGGTTTCGTTCGTACGTCATGGCGAAACACCTAATGAGTCGGTATCAAGGCGACTCGTTTGAAGCACTATGAGTCGACTCTTTTATAGATGAATCAACCGTTTTAAACACTGTATTCTTACAGATTTAAGCCTTAGCTGGATACTTCACTTCACTTAGAGCTGTGTTACACACTACATGGAGGGGAATTTTCAAAAACCCATAATATGGGCTCTTTAATTCCTTCATGTTGTCCCAACAAACAACATTTCTTACTTTAGAGTATATCGTTTGTTTCACACAGCCATTTATTTTACCCCAGGTACATATTTCTCGGTCCTCAAAAATGCAGCCCTGGGCACATTTTCCCAATGAGTCTGTGTTGCATATAAACCCTGATATTTACAATCTGTAACCTGTAATATCCTTTAATAACCTGTAATATGTCATTTACAGCAGTCTGGTAAAACTCCTCTGCACTGTAAACTTTAATGATCAAGGAGTATCAGGGAATAAAGTCACATGATCAACCTTTCCCGCACACCTGTGAATTAGAGTCTCTGAAAGCAGCAGCACTTCTCAGGGTACATTGTGTTCATTTCCCGAAGGACGTCTGCTGCTTCTGTACTGCGTTAATTCCATTAAAGCACCACTGTGAACTTTATATGAGGTTTCATTCAATAAAATACATGTGCTTAAGCGCTAATTGGGAAACAGAATTTTAATGAGCTGGAGTGGAGTAATAAGCTCCACCGCTGCGTCTCTAGAGCATGAAGCGTCTCTGTGAATGAAGCTCTGAATATGACGTTTTAAAAACGAGAGTCTAATGTTTTTATTCTGTAAGGGCAAATTATATGAGAACATTTTCTTAGAGCTTTAAACTAAACTGCAAATTATTTTTTTGTGTGTAACATTTTATTCCAATTAAAGCTACCATAATAGTGACGCAGTGTAGTCATGTGAGCATGATCGATATATGCTGTTTATTTTTTATACATTTTCCTTCATTCATTTTCATCCGGCTAAGATTTATGAGGAGTTGCCTCAATGGAATGAATTGCAACTATTCCAGCACATCTTACGCTGCGGATGCCCTTCCAGCTGCAATCCAGTACGAGGAAACACTTATACACTCTCACACACTACGGCCAATTCAGTTTAGCAAATTCACCTATAGCGCATGTCTTTGGACTGCGGAAACCGGAGCACCCGGAAGAAACCCCCGCCAACACGGAGAGAACATGCAAACTCCACACAAAAATGCCATCTAGCCCAGCCGGGACATGAACCAGCAACTTTCATGCTGTGAGGTGACAGTGCAACCCACTGAGCCACCAATGCCACCCCTGTATACATTTTCACTTTTTAAAAACACGTTTTAGTTTTAGCCATTTCGTTTTAGTTACAAAATAACTGCATGTTATTAAAATACATAAGTGTATATATTTTAATGTATATATTTTATATATTTCATTATACAGTTGAAGTCAAAATTATTAGCCCCCTGAATTATTAGACTGCTTGTTTATTTTTTCCCCCAATTTCTTTTTAATGGAGAGCAGATTTCTTCAACAACTTTCTAAACATAATAGTTTTAATGACTCATCTCTAATAATGGATTTATTTTATCTTTGCCATGATGACAGTAAATAATATTTGACTAGATATTTTTCAAGATACTTCTATACAGCTTAAAGTGACATTTAAAGGCTTAACTAGGTTAATTAGGGTAACTAGGTGAGTAAGGGTAATTAGGCAAGTTATTGTATAATGATGGTTTTTTCTGTAGACTATCGAGAAAAAAATAGCTTAATAGGGCTAATAATTTTGTCCCTAAAATGATGTTTAAAAAAATGTATTATGCTTTTATTCTAGCCGAAATAAAACAAATAAGACTTTTTCCAGAATAAAAAATATTGTCAGACATACTGTGAAAATTTCCTTGCTCTGTTAAACATAATTTGGAAAATATTTAAAAAAGAAGAAAAATATTTGAAGAAGGCTATAAATTCTGACTTCAACTGTACAAAATATGTGCGTATGTGTGTATATGAATGCAAAATTATGCAAATCAAATAAAACGTAAAATTACTTTAATGCATTGATAATAGACACACACACACAAACACAAACATATACCACACAAACGACAGTTGAGTCAGAATTATTAGCCTGCTCTATTATTAGCCGCCCAGTTTATTTTTTCTCCAATTTCTGTTTAATGAAGAGCAGATTTTTTTTCAACACATTTCTGAACATAATAGTTTTAACTCATTTCTAATAACTGATTTATTTTATCTTTGCCATGATGACAGTAAATTATATTTTACTAGATTTTAACAGGTTAACTAGGCAGGTTAGGGTATTTAGGCAAGTTATTGTATAATAATGGTTTGTTAGACTATCAAATAAAAAATAGAGCTTAAAGGGGCTAATCATTTTCACCTTAAAAATGTTTTTTTTTTTTTTTAATTTAAAACTGCTTTTATTCTAACTGAAATAAAACAAAAAAGACTTTCTCCAGAAGAAAAAATATAATATCAGACATACTGTGAAAATTTCCTTGCTCTGTTAAACATTATATGGGAAACATAAAAAAAAAACAAAAAAAAACAAAGGGAGGCTAATAATTCTGACTTAGACTGTGTGTACATACAGTATGTGTGTGTATATATATATTAAAATTAATAGATATTATCAATAGTTAAATTAGAAACATACATTTATAAAAAAAAAATCTACTAAACATGCCCATAAGGTGAAAAATGTCCAGAGATTTATGAAAAATATGATTATAGTGATGATTATGGTGAAATTCAGAGGTTATTTGCTAGTTGTAACTTGTTTAATCTATTTTGACCTGCTGATCGAGCTGGTTTACAGTTGGTTTAGCTAGTTAAACTGTACAAATATCTGCTAATTAACAGGTACTTTGTGATTTGTGTGTTTTCTGTTCATTTATAGTTATGGACTACATAATGCGTCCTCAATCTTTGCTCTGTCGACTTTTGATGTTGAAAATTCAACTGTACAGGTAACTAAAGTGACTTTGTCATTTTAGTAGTTTGAAACAAAATATTATGGTATAAGAATGGATATACATAGAATTCAGTCTGTAAAATAACATAAAGTACTGGAAATGTATCACTAGATAATTGTACCATAATTTAAAACCCAAATCCAGGCAACACTTCACTTTAAACCATTAAAAACACCAATAAAAGTCACTTTTTCAAACTTTTCAACATCAAAACTTGTTGGAGGAAATATGAAGGTCCCACGATGCAATGCAATACCCTAAATACATCCAAAAACACACAAATCACTTCATATGACGTCAGTTTGCAGTTAAAAAATGCTTAAACCTTCAAAACAACCCCACAGACACACAAAGTCTACTTTAAGAAGTATTTTTCAGCATTCTCTCCGAAACATTTATTTACTAGAACCTGCAGCACATAAAGCTTCTTCTCCATCTTATATAAAGTTGCAGATAAATCCCTCAATAGGCCGCAAACTGCAAAGCTGCACGAATCAATAGCTGCCAGAAGATGTTTTGTCCTTCAGCTCATTGTGAATGGAGATAAATCAGCCATGATCCCCCATAGAACACTTATTTTGAGCTTAAACTCCAGCTCCTTCACAGGAGGACGACTTGTCCTTGTCTGTTTCCACATTCAGACACACACTTCAGCGCTCTGTAGAGCTCACACACCGCCGAGGATGTGATTTTAAAGTTTGATCCGCAGCCCAGCGCAGGCTCCTGACATGATTTAGTGATGCGCGGAGGATCAAAACCCGCTCATATTACACACACATATGCGCTGGGTCGACGAGCTCAATATAACTGCTATGATGCATTCAATAAAAGGCTTGAAATATTGAGCTCGATCCAATAATAATAAAAAAATTGAGGAGTTTGAGATGTTATCTAGACTCTTGTCTCTCATTGATTAAATTAAATATTCATTATCCAGCATATGTTTTACACAGCATATGTCCCCAGTATATATATATATATTCAATAACTTTAAAAAAGCTAAATTTTGTACAATTTGAAAAATTTTTAAATAAATAAAAAAATGCATTAATGGTTTCATTAGTTACTTTTATTGTTTATTTAAAATAATAAATATATTCAATAATTTAAAAGCCTACATTAAGTATAACTTTAAAACTATTTTTTATATAAATAATTTAGTTTGCATAATAACAAATAGTTTTTATGTTATTTTCAATAGTTTAAATAGTTATTTAAATTGTTTATTACAATAATTTCTTTAAAAAAATAATACATATATTTAATAATTTTAAAAATGCTAAATTTAGCATAATTGTAAAACAATTTTTAATAAATAATTTGTAATAATAAATTGCATTTAAATTTGTTATTTTCAATAGTTATTTTGAATTAATTATTTAAAAAATAATGAATATATGCAATAACTTTAAAAAAGCTAAATTTGGTGTAATTATAATATTTTTTAAATAAATATTTTACACAATTTGCATAATAATTGCTTTGCAATGTGTTATTTTCAATAGTTTCAATAGTTATTTTTAATTGTTTGTTTAAAAATAATAAATATATTCAATTTAAGTAGTTTGCCTAATAATAAATTGTCTTAAAGTTTGTTAAAAGTTATAAGCAATTACTAATTAGTAGGCCACAAGGAATCTGTGCGCACACAAATCTGCGTCTATCAGAGTCGAGTCTATTTATTTATTTACTTTACTGTAAATTTGTGTCATTTTATATTTATCCAGTTTTTAAATTAATTTCAGTAATAATATTGACTGATGAAAGTGTTCATATGATTTATTATACAATACAGTATGTAAAGTCATATTTTCTGTCTTTTAATAGATCTATTATATGAAATACTTGTTTTGTTTATAAGTGGATCTAAATGGATTTGCATTGTAAACATTAAAGTTAAAAAGCTATTATTTTTTATTTCACATATTAAGTTTTTAGTTAAAATAATCCCAAAATATTTCCGCATAAATCCGCTGATTTTTAACAAAATTTTCAGCTGAAATAGCAAGAAATGCCAGTAGATTCTGTCTGGCCCTAGTCATCACTAATCAAAAACTAATACTGTAAATTACAGCAGGAAATTTACAAAATATCTTCATGGAACAAGAGCTTTACTTAATATTCTAATGCTTTTTTGACATAAAAGTATTTGTAATTAAAAAGAAACTGCATAATCTTGACTCAATGTAATTTTAGCTATTGCAAAAACTACACAAGTGCAACATAAACCTCATTAGACATCATATTTTAGTCTTCATATTCACAGTTTAATCTTAAATTCAGAATTAGGCTGGACTTTCTCAGATTACATAATTATATAATTACATGTTCAATATATCCATTTCTAAAACAACCAAACCTTCGGCTGTAGAAAAAATAAACTCATCTCTTTGCCAGCAGCGCCATCTTGCGGCCACCGTTCTCAAACAGCACAAAAGTCATGCTAAAAACTCGCCTGTCCAGAAATGACTGATTTTACCCGGACAAAGAGATAATCAGTAAAACAGTTCACCGCATTTCAAACTCATAAAACATCAGTATGTTTCCCAAACACTATAAACTGCAGGAAATGCTGCTTATAAACAGTGATGAAAGACTGAAATGAGGATTGAGAAGATCTGCTTGTGTATTCCCCAAACACATGCGTCTGCTGGGAGAAGCAGAGAGCCGGAATCAGTAAATAACAGATGCCAGAGCCTCCAGAGCCAGAGAGAGAGAAACAGAAGTGTTCCGTCACTCGCAAACACAACATCAGCTTTATAAAGTCGCCATAAAAAGTAAAGATTTTTTTTCTAAATCGTGACATACATTAGCACACAGGGACTTTTAATTTTTACTAAACCAGCTATAGAGCTTCTGCTAAAACTGTCATGCCATTAACTAGTTACGGATTTGGTTTCTATTATGCAAATATTTTGTTTGGGAGCCGGGTTTGAGGATCTCATGAGTTCAGGGCTCTCTCATGAGACAGCATGCCAAATACGCTC
The DNA here is from genome assembly GCF_052040795.2 of Danio rerio. NCBI lineage: Eukaryota > Metazoa > Chordata > Actinopteri > Cypriniformes > Danionidae > Danio > Danio rerio. The sequence continues at coordinate 37,268,183 of NC_141044.1, forward strand.
TATAATCAATCATTAGCTAAGGGCAAACTCTTGAAATGAACTTTTAAAACGGCAACATATATGTATTTACGCCCGTTATACAAAACCAAATTTAAAATAATCTTAGTTTTAATCTAGTGGACTTTTGAAATCAATTAATACAAATAATTGTGATAACCGTGAAACCGAGATTATTTCTTTGACTATAATCGTACAACCGAAATTTATAATGGTTGCATCCCTAATTGCAAACAAAATAAAGGAAGATTAATGAAATGGACAAAAGCCAGGGGTGGATTTAGTGACTCGGGGGTCCTAAGCAGTTCCAGCCATGGGGCCCAAAAGTTCTAAAATGCACCTTTTTTACCTTAATTTACTTTTAATTCATTTATTTTGCTGTTTTTTTTTTTGTTTTTGTTTTTTTTTACATCATCCAATTCACTCCATTTTGTCTTAATGCAAAACAATAATAGCAGCACATAAGGCATCTTCTAAAACTTAAAAAAAAATTTTTTTTGAGGGTTTGGGGAGGGGGGGGGGGTACATTTGCGCAGATGTAATAAACAGGGTTGGGCAAAAAGACATTGAAATTTCTTTTCAAATAAAACACCAAATCCCTCAGTTTTACATGCACCAAAATAAACTACAAAATGCAGCAGCCAGAAATGTATCAAAATAAAATACTGTATTTTGAAAATACTACAAAATACTTTTATAACGGAGCATGACATTTCTTCACAAATCTTCTATCAATAGACATATTAGATCAATCCCTTCACCATTAAACTGACTTTCTCTTTTATTTTAGCATAAAGTTTGTTCATATTTCATGTAGAAAGTCTTGTCTTAAAGATGATCTGTTTAATCACTGTGAAAAACATGTAATGCAGATAATGAGTTTCATCTTATTCTCCGCCGACGAGCGGGCGCTGGTTGTTGCTAGAGCGGATACGTTTGCGGCCGGAAGTTAACACGAATTATTTCTATTATTTATTAAATTTCTCATTTGTTGTATTTATTAACGTCTACCCCCACCCCAACCCTAAACCCAACCGTCACAGTAATGTAAAAACTGTAGTTGTACCGAGTATTATTTGTTATTTATTAAATTACCCAATAAAATGTATTTTTTAACGCCTACCTCCACCCCAACCCTAAACCCTGCCCTCACAGTACTGTAAAAATATTCATTATTGTCATACAGTGTCATAAAAAAATGATGCTTTATCAATGTGCATATCGCACTTCTGGCCGCATATCCGATCTAGACTTTACCGCATGCGCAGCCATTTGAATCTTTTTGGCTTGAGACTTCCGGTCTCATTGACTTCCATTCATTTTTTTACGTTAAAAACTGCTCGTTACGCTGCTTGATGTTGCAATTTGATATTTTCTTATTATATTATTCTACTTGGTCTGTATAGTTATGCAAACATTTGTTAGTAGAGCAAGTAGTTTGATCGTTTTCTGCCGTTTATTATTCCTAGTCATTTCTCCCATAGGCGACTGAATCGGAAGTTCTAAGACAATCGCGAAAACAGGCGCACTTCCGCATTTTAGAATGCCGAGCTAGTGTTTTTCCCATACTGATAAACTTCCGGTGACCTGTTATTGTGAACCTTTTCCCATTTTATACGGTTCCTTTTACAGCATCGATGTTGTAATGTCATTAAAATACATTCAGTTAAATAAACTTTAGCATTTATTTAGTTGCTTAAGTGTAAAACGAGGCAAAAAGCCGTTTGCTCGTGCGCCCAACAGAATCGGCAGGCTTGCGCAGAAGCTCCATTGAATATACTAGGGTAAAATAAATGCTCATATTTTAAAGACATGGCGGGGGAAATTTTAATTTAATGCAGTGCTTTCTTGTACAATCTGAGACCCACTTTATATCGGATATCACTCAGCTAGATGAGATTGCTGATTTTTAAAGAAAACAGACCTTAAACGCGCCGGTTTTTGCATTGGCATTCAGTTCGCCGGAAGCGCTTAAATCAGGTTACTGGCAAATTAAAAGTCCTATTAGCATGCTTCGGCATATACCCTATAGCACTACAGTATATCTCTTCATTGTGTTTTCATCCATTGCATGGACGGTAAAACTGCAATAATCTCTTAACAGTCTTATGTTTTAAAAGGGTGATATGTGAGGAGGTTATTTTATCTTTTTGCTCTATAAATGTAGTGTTTTGCAATTGAAATCTTCAATACCTAATGTAACACATGATTTCTGAAAACTAAATCTCCAGTTTTAGTCATTTCTAAAAATCATGTTTTTGCTATTGTACTCCTCAATGCATATTGAACACACAACATATCTCTAAAAACATGGAGCTATCGGTTTTAGCAAACAAACTCTTCATATACATCCTGCTGCTGCTGTGTCTGAGAGTCTGGAGTTTTTGACCAGTCTGTGTAGACTGGAGTATTATTAAATATTTGTCTTTCATGTACTGTATTGTGCCACTTTCACATCTCTTCATTAACTCTGCATTTGCAGATCAGCTACAGGCATTTAAAACAGCCAATGAAGTATTGTAGGAATCGCCACTGTAGAACTTGTATGTTATTGTATGTTGTTTGTCTTATTTTCTTGGCATCTACATCAGCAATCAATTCAAAAAGTATTTGTACAGTATACTCCACATTCTCTCAAGATTTTTTTTTCAGTTCTTCTTTAGCCTCAAGACTCCCAGCTTGCCCTCTTAGCGGGCACCAGTACACAGTCTTTGGGTGTTTCCCATTTCTAAACACCCTCTCCATTTCCCCCTGCAGCACTGAGACTGACAATGATTATGCGCTGAAAGCTCCTCATCCTGTTCTTAAGGAGTGAGATTTTATTCCATCTTATTTCTTAAGCAAAGATGCTGATGCCACATTGTACACTAAACTACCTCTATATATTACTGGTCTGAGCATTGCGCAGTATAATATTTTACATGATTGTTGACTTTTGTCTCTTATTTTATGTATTTGTGATGCATAATTTCCATCTAAACTCCAAGCATTGACCACCTTCTTAATCAATTTCTGTTCTGACCTCAAGCAAATAACTGAGAAAGCATCAATCAGAGGCTGCATTTGTACGATGTCATCATGTAGACTTCTAACAAAGTATTTTACGGTATTTTAAAATACAAAAATATAAGACACTAAAGTATTTTGATTTAAAATACTAACCCCTTTTCATAAACAATTTACAAAATACTAATTTGCATTTTAAATACATGTATAGGCGAGGCAGTGGCGGAGTAGGTAGTGCTGTCGCCTCACAGCAAGAAGGACGCTGGGTCGCTGGTTCGAACCTCGGCTCAGTTGGCGTTTCTGTGTGGAGTTTGCATGTTCTCCCTGCCTTCGCGTGGGTTTCCTCCGGGTGCTCCGGTTTCTCCCACAGTCCAAAGACATGCGGTACAGATGAATTGGGTAGGCTAAATTGTCCGTAGTGGATGAGTGTGTGTGTGAATGTGTGTGTGTGGATTTTTCCTAGAGATGGGTTGCGGCTGGAAGGGCATTCGCTGCGTAAAAAACTTGCTGGATAAGTTGGCGGCTCATTCCGCTGTGGTGACCCCAGATTAATAAAGGGACTAAGCCGACAAGAAAATGAATGAATGAATGAATACATGTATTTCATAAACTCTGCCCATCCCTGGTAATAAACATTAAACTTTAATTTTTTTGGACACTCATCATACAAAATATCATAGAAAATGATGTTATTTACAATTTATAGACATAATTTATACTTTTAGATCAGGGGTGTCAAACTCAATTCCTGGAGGGCCGAAGCCCTGCACAGTTTAGTTCCAACCCTGCTTCAACACACTTACCTGTAGGTTTCAAACAAGCCTGAAGGACTCAATTAGTTTGATCAGGTGTGTTTAATTAGGGTTGGAACTAAACTGTGCAGAGCTGCGGCCCTTTTGGAACTGAGTTTGACACCTGTGTTCAAGATATTCATTTGGGGGCCCTCAAATTTCCTGGAGCCCCAAGCAGCCGCTGACCGTGCTGATTGGTTAAATCCACCCCTGACCAAAGCAGGGCACAAATGAGACATGCACTGATAGCCCTGCCCTAAAGAACTGATAACTTGGAAAGGGGATCCAACCCGGAACTAGTAAGGTGTCCCTAATAAAGTGAGGGTAAATTAAACTGTACATAACGCAAAATGTTAAGTATAATAATATAAATACTGGCACATTTATAAATAATGCATTATCCATAAATAATAAAATATTAAACAAATAAACGCAAAAAAATATATAAAAAGAAACAAAGAGGAAAAAAAGAAAATAGTAAAAGACAAAGAAAGAAAGAAATCAATAAAGACAAACAAAGAAAAAAGTCTTTAAGTCATTGTAACTCTGTCTGCAAGTGCATCACTGATTCAAATATGATTTAAGTGAAAGAGGAATCCAAATTATTTTCAGCCATTTAAAAACCTCATCAATAAAGCATGAAACCGGAAGATGACCTGCTGTTGGCGAGTGCGAGGTGAGCATATGATTACATTACAGAACATGAGCAACATCATGACCAATGTTCACTCGGCTCATACCACAACACTGCTGGACAAAGAGCTATTGATCAAATTAGGCATGTGTCCATTGCTTCAGACACGACCAGCTGAGCCCCAGCGGATTCATTTCACACGCGCACACACACACACACACACACACACACACACACACACAGATGATACGATCCCATCTGAAATGACCATTACATTCACAGGCGGTGAGCATTAACATCCCAGGTTACAGCAGACGCAAATTAAACATCATTAGGTGAGCACAGAACAGCCAAATGTTCAACCCAGGGGTATTAATCATCATCTAAATTAATTATAGACGCCTTAAAGGAGATTTGAGATGCATTTGAGCAATCACTGCTTAGACTTTCAGAAGATACAAAGCTGGATGACTCTAGATATGCTGGATAATAATAAGATATTTGGTTTTGACAATGTAATTTAGAGTGTATTTTTATTCATTTCAATATTTTTAGGTTCACTTTTAATGAGTGATTCAGTGACTCACAGTACTGCATGATTCAGCATTTTAAACAAATGATTCAGTGAGCAATACATTTTTAAAAGCATCCCTAAAATTAAGCTTTTTTTAATGTTCGTATTAAAACTATATCTATGATCAGGCTTTACCCTGTTATTATATTGAGTCTGTGAATTAGCTCTTGAGGGGACAGTTCATTCAAAAATGAAAAGTGTCATTATTCGCTCATCTCACACTTGTTTCAAACCTGTTTGAGTTTCTTTCCTCTTGTGAACACAAAGGAAGATACACTGATGAATGTTGGGAAAAAACAGCCATTGACTTCTATAGTATTTTTTCAATGGCTGCTATTTTCTACCCTGTTACTACAGTAGATTGGCTGCGTCCCAAATGACACACTATGTACTTAGTCACTTACACACTCAACAGCATAGTACATGTAATGTCACTACTTACACTATTTATACTACAAAATGCCGTAGAATAGTGCATAAGCATACGATTTGGGATGCTCCTACTGTATACTCTGCCAGGGGTGTCCAAACTCAGTCCTGGAGGGCCGATGTCCTGCATATTTTACTTCCAACCCCAATTAAACACACCTGAACCAGCTAATCAAGCTCTTCTTGGTTAACTAGAGGACTGGAGAACACCGGCCCTGCAGTACAGAGTTTGGACACCCACTATGCTGTTGAGTGTGTAAGTGCAAAAGTGCATAGTGTGCCATTTGGGACGCAGCTCTGTGAATTAACTCTTAAAGGGGCAGTTTAATATTTTGTTTTGTGCTCATTAGATATAAGGAAAAAAAAAAAAAAACGTTTACAGCCACTTGAGTGTGAGTACACGGTGAGCAAATACTAATTTTGGGGTGAATTGTTCCTTTAATTTGAATTTATTTAATTAATTATTTAATTCATTTATGTTGGGTTTAATGAGTGATTCAGTGACTCATGAGACTCACAACACTGGATGATTCAGCATTTTGAACCAATCTTGTGAACAAATGATTCAGTGTGTGATACATTTTTAAAGTATCGCTAAAATTAAAATCCAAGCTTTTTAATGGTATTATCTATATCTATGGTCAGGCTTAAACCTTCTATTATATTGAGTCTGTGAATTAGCTCTTAAAGCGACAGTTCACTTAAAAATGAAAAGTGTCATTATTCGCTTATCTCACACTTGTTTCAAACCCGTTTGAGTTTCTTTCCTCTTGTGAACACAAAGGAAGATACACTGAAGAATGTTGGGGAAAAGCAGCCATTGACTTCTATTGTATTTTTGTCAATGGCTGCTATTTTCTACCCTGTTACTACAGTTTATTGGCTGCGTCCCAAATAACACACTATGTACTTAGTCACTTACACACTCAACAGCATAGTACATGTAATGTCACTACTTACACTATTTATACTACAAAATGCCGTAGAATAGTGCATAAGCATACGATTTGGGATGCTCCTACTGTATACTCTGCCAGGGGTGTCCAAACTCAGTCCTGGAGGGCCGGTGTCCTGCATATTTTAGTTCCTCCCCTAATTAAACACACCTGAACCAGCTAATCAAGCTTTTTCTTGGTGTACTAGAAACTTCCAAAGAGGTGGGTTGAAGGAAGATGGAGGACACCGGCCCTGCAGGACAGAGTTTGGACACCCCTACACTATGCTGTTGAGTGTGTAAGTGCAAAAGTGCATAGTGTGCCATTTGGGACGCAGCTCTGTGAATTAGCTCTTAAAGGGGCAGTTCACTCAAAAATAATTTCTTGTTTGTGCTTATTATATATCAGAAAAAAAAAGTTTACAACCACTTGAGTGTGAGTACACACTGAGCAAATATTCATTATGGGGTGAACTGTTCCTTTAATTTCAATATTATTTAGGTTGGGTTTAATGAGTGATTCAGTGACTCATGAGACTCACAACACTGGATGATTCAGCATTTTGAACCAATCTTGTGAACAAATGATTCAGTGTGTGATGCATTTTTAAAGTATCGCTAAAATTAAAATCCAAGCTTTTTAATGGTATTATCAAGACTATATCTATGGTCAGGCTTAAACCTTCTATTATACAGAGTCTGTGAATTAACTCTTAAAGGGACAGTTCACTTAAAAATGAAAAGTGTCATTATTCGCTTATCTCACACTTGTTTCAAACCCGTTTGAGTTTCTTTCCTCTGTTGAAGACAAAGGAAAATACACTGAAGAATGTTGGGGAAAAACAGCCATTGACTTCTATAGTATTTTTGTCAATGGCTGCTTTTCTCTACCCTGTTATTACATTGAGTCCGTGAATTAGCTCTTAATAAGACAGTTCACTCAAATATAATATCTTGTTTTATGTCCAACAGATGTAAGACACTCAAAAAAAGTTTACAACCACTTGAGTGTGAGTGAATGGTGAGCAAATAATCATTTTGGGGTGAACTGTTCCTTTATTTTCAATATCATTTAGGTTGATTTTAATGAGTGATTCAGTGACTCATGAGACTCGCAACACTGGATGATTCAGCATTTTGAACCAATCTTTTAAACAAAGGATTCAGCGAGCGATATATTTTTAAAGTATCCAAAAAAATTTTTTATGTTAGTATTAAAAATATATTTATGATCTAGCTTTACCCTGTTATTATATTGAGTCCGTGAATTAGCTCTTAATAGGACAGTTCACTCAAAAATGGTGTTTTGTGTCCAACAGATATAAGAAACTCAAGTTTACAATCACTTGAGTGTGAGTAAATGGTCAGCAAATATTCATTTTGGGTTGAACTCTTTCTTTAATTTCAATATTATTTAGGTTTTGTTTTTAATGAGTGATTCAGTAACTCATGAAACTCACAACACTGGATGATTCAGCATTTTGAACCAATCTTGTGAACAAATGATTTAGCAACAAATACACTTTTTACAACTATTCCTAAAATCTAAATTATTATTATTTAGTCATTTATATCATTGTTATCTCTAAAATCTGGTGTGAAATATAAATACAAAAATTCTAAAAAATAAAAAAAAAAAAAATATATATATATATATATATATATATATATATATATATATATATATATATATATATATATATATATATATATATAAGACATTAGAAGCATTTAAATTGTACAGTTTCTCACTTTTACCAATAAATTATCAAGGTTTTATTTTTAAATCTCCCTTGCACCTTGGCTTCTCATTAAATCCTTTGTTCTCCAATCAAATGCTCTATAATCTGAAGAGTCCCGCCCACTACACTATAAATAGATTCTAAAATGCAGTCAATACTTCAGTAACTCAGTTACTACTATGGTGAATGTCACACGGTGCACTATATAGGGGATAAAAGATTCTGACAGTGTACATTTTCCACACAGAGCATCATGAACCACAAAAAAGTCCAATACAATACATTGTAATTATATCTAGCTGGCTAACATTATAGCTACACACCACTTTTTTGACCTGTGAGCAGTGGGACTCTGTAAGCTTCAGGCACAACAAGATTTCAGCTTCTTGTTATTTACTTTTATCAAACAGGTCATTTTGAATGTAATCTCTTGAAATGTTCATTAGGTAATAAGCAAAGCCTGATGATTGCATTTGACTTGCTAGTTGACAAGTGAAAAAATTAATAAAAAGGCACTGAAAAATAGCTTAACACTGTGTCCTCCTAACTACATGCAATGCACTAAGATCCTATCAACAAGCAATTTTGCTGTCCTCACCAAATGCAACGCAACACGACAGAAACATATAAATACCAGCCACTGCACTCCAGATGAAATGGTAAGGGTTATAATGTAATTATTACATACTTTACCTATTTAACATTATTAAAAGTAAATAGGATACTGAGTGACTTCCATGGTTTGAACTCAATCACGGTTCTGACATTCAGTTTCAAACCGTTTGCGAGTTATTTTCTTTTCAAGATCTGCGGTGAACTTATCTTGTTGCAGCTTTCAGTAAATGTCACGTACTGTAAAATGGTGTCCAAACTCAAACATTGGTAGCATTTAACACTGGATAAAGCACATAATCTATACCTGAGGTGATCATCGCCATTGTTTATCCTGTTGTTCTGCCTCGACATCCCATAAATAGAAAGCATTTCTAAAATAAAACCCCAAATGAGAAAAAGTTGGGACTGTATGGAAAATGCAAATAAAAAAGAAAGAAGATTTACTTTGACCTGTATTTCATTGCATACAATACAGCAAACATTATTTTTTACATTATATGCTCCACATGATTTTTTTTTAGTTATTATTTTTTTAAATATTCTAATTTTAGTTCTTGCAACACATTAAAAAAAAATTGTAACAGTGAAGTATTTACCACTATTTAATGTTGTCATTCCTTTTTACAACGCTTAAAAGACGTTTAGGGACTGAAGACACCAAATGATGGAGTGTTTCAGGTGTAAGTTTGTCCCATTCTTCCTGCAAACAAATCTTAAGGTAGGCAACAGTGCTGAGTCTTGGGTCCCATTTACACTAGTGCATTTTAGTTTGAAAACGGCATATTAGATCAAAAACGATCCGTGTCCACACTAGCGTTTCACCTAGCATTTCTGAACATATCTCCGTCCGCACTACGCCACCAAAAACGTATATCACGTGACCATTTGCGCACTCTACATGTGCGTTCTAGCGAATATATGCAGCTGCTGTATTAAAAAAGGCAGAGTTAAACTGCACAATGGTGCCTAAAACAGACAATAGTGCAAACAACGCTCCCATTTCTGTGTCCATGTTGTTGTTTACAGTGAAGGCTGGTCTGCTGTCTTCCGGTAGCGTTAAAGCCATGTGTTATAGTCATGTGATAGGGGCTTGATGAATAAGGGAAGGATATGATGACGTTTTCAGATGTCTGCGTTTTCCCCCATCCACACTGAGATGGAGCAGCAGCATGTTAGAATGAAAACGGTCGCTCTAGCGTATCCAAAACTCACCGTTTTTGGCGGTCGAAAACTCAGATGTAATGTGGACAGATGGCGTAACCGTAGCAAAACTTAAGCGTTTTCAAACTAAAACGCATTAGTGTAAACGGGGCCTTTGTTGTCGCGTTCTGCACTTCAAAATGAGCCACACATTCTCTAATAGAGACAGGTCGGGACTGCAGACAAGCCAGTCAATTACCTGTATCTTCTCCCTCTTCAGCTATAGGAGTTTGTAATGAATGTGATTGTGTAAGAATGTGGTTTTGCATTGTCTTGTTGAAATATGCATGGGCATGCCTGGAAAAGAAAGCAGCATATTGTGCTCCAAAATCTCCATGTACAATTTGATGAATGTAAAGTTTACAGAGAAATGAGAAATGTTACAGAGAAACAAGGTATTTGTAGCGTAATAAACAACACCAACCCAAACAATATATCACTTTAAACTATTAAAAATGTAAATAAAAGTCACTTTTAAAGCTTTTTTAAGGTTAAACGTTGTTGAAAGAAAGATCAAGGATGTAAAATGCAATTCAAAAGCATCAATAAATGAGAAAAACTAAAATCATGAATCACAAAATATGGATAACTGCTAATTTATGGATATCTGAAGGATTGTCAACAATGAATTAGCCATGTCAAAACATTTGTAAATGCATCTCCCAAAATAGGTTTATTAAAAATAAATAAATAAATAAATCAACAGGATAGCCTGAGGTTGAGTAAATTAAAAGTAGATTTTCATTTTGGAGTCCACTCTCCTTTTTATCGGCCACACAAAAAGAAGCGCGTTAGTTTGGGGAAATCTCAGTTTACAGTGAAGTGGTAATGAAAACCTGGCGCACACCGAGATATGCAGTATAGATCTGTTACAGCAACATTATGGGAAAGTAATACGAGCCTGAAGGTCACACAGTTTGAAGCTGATGGAACGGCTGTGGACTTCATTTGCTATTCAGGAAAAACAAAGAAAAAAAAAGGAAAGAAAAAAGCCAGCCTGTGTTCTGCAATGTGATGAAAACCTTCAGAAAGATCTTGTCAAATGTTTCTGGATTTTTTTGTGTCACCGGTCGCCTGATAGATGGATTTCTTTCCTCTGATGTTTCCTTTATATTTATCACCATGTGTGACAATTTGATGCTATTTTAGGCTCACGGTGAAAGGAATCCATCATCATGATCCAATGATTTATTACAGAACTGTAAATATGGCACTTGTAAAATAAACACTCTCGGACAGGTTAACATATGGGTAATAAAGTGTCATTGGCGAACCCTGAAACACTGTGTTCAATTTTAAAATAGGATGATCAATCATGAAGTCCAGAGGGGGCTTTTGACATTGATCGGCAACTCAGGTTTTACCTTTTATTGTTAATTCATGATTTAGACAGCATATGATCAAGGTATAAGGTAGATTTAAAAAAAAAAAATCTGTAAAAACTTGCATATTACGCACAGGATGATAAAATAAATATATAATAATAAATATTTGTGTATGTGCGCGTGGGGGCTAATAATTCTGACCATAATTGTATTTATGTAAATATATATAAACATGTAAATTAAATGTGCATGTTCACAATATAATATTAATAATAATACATTAAAACAAATAAATAAATGTATGTTATTTATAACTATTTACAGTATATTTAGGAAATATTTTGAATATTGCATGTTTTATTCAATATTGCTTATTTAGAATTTTTAAAATGTATGAATAATTAGATAATTAAAATAAATGCATAATATTCTTAAATGTGATAATATATGTGTATGTATTTCATGTAAGCATTTGTTTAGAATATATAAATATATGCATTGTATAAAATATACATTTCATATGCAAAAACATTTAAGCACAGGATAATATATATATATATATATATATATATATATATATATATATATATATATATATATACACACACACACACACACACACACACACACACACACACACACACAGTTGAAGTCAAAATTATCCCCCCCTGATTTTTATTTTCTTTTTTAAATATTTCCCAAATGATGTTTAACAGCGCAAGGGAATTTTCACAGTACGTCTGATAATATTTTTTCTTCTGGAAAAAATCTTAGTTGCTTAATTTCTGCTAGAATAAAAGCAGTTATTAACACATTTACCTTAAATTAATCATGCATGTTTGTAGAATAAATAATAATAAAATTAATAATAATAATAATAATCACAATGAATGCAATAAATTAAATGTTTGTTTTATTTAAAATCATTATTTACAGTATATACAGTGCTCAGCCTATTTAAGTACACCCCAAACAAATCTCTCTTTTAAATTCATATTTTTAATGGGAAGCTATACAATATTATATTTGTGCATATACATTAGATTTGTCAGTACTGAAACCAAATCTGGAGCTTATCTAACAAAATAACTTGCGATAGCAAAAACTAGTACACCCAAATTTATTAAAAAATATTAAATAAAAATTACAATGAGGAAAAATCAAGAGAAATTTTGCTGAAATTTTGTAGGTTTAAATTTTTTTTGCAATATTTTGCTTGAATTTAATAGTACTCTTTCAATTTCTAAATATGTTGATGACTAAAATATTACTTTAATAAATATACCTGTTTAATAAATCTGTTTTGCTTAAATTCACCAAAAATAGAGAAATAGATCAAAATATTCCGTTTCAAAATGGGGTGTACTCAATTATGCCGAGCGCTGTATTTAGTAAATATTTTGCATAATCAATATCATTTTAATATTGCTTATTCTGAATATTCAAATAATCAGATATAAGCATTAAAATAAATATGTTTTGCTATTCTTCTTAAATTTGATAATGCATGTTTATTTGATGAAAGCATTTGTTTGCAACATAGAAATAAATTTAAGCATTGCATAAAATATTTCCCATGCAACAACTTCATAGCACTAGCTTCACTTTAAAATCTTATTATGCTGCCAATATTGCATCTGAGGCCACCGCAGGCGTCATTTCTCCAACAGAGATTGAATCGAACCCTGAAAACAAGCAGCTTTCAATATGGCTGCAAGACTTGAGTTCAGAAGAAACACACTGTGGCTCTAATAAAAGTGGCCTCCCTGATGCACTTCGGGGTTTCAAGATGAATTCAAAAAACCTCGTCCACTGGAAGCCACTTAGAGGTATAATTTAGTCCAGCAAAAGAGACTAGGCAGTAAATTAGCTGCGTTTGGTCTGCTGTTTGTGTTTGGAGCAACTGCGAGTGTTGGCTGGCAGAAACGGCCTCATTACAGCAGGCAGCTGTTGGCTGTGATGGAGAAGCATTCTGTTCACTCCGAACTGCTCTAAATCAATGCCACATCCATACATCCGTGCGCAAATCACTCATTTCACCTCTCTGTACACTCAACAAAAGTTACTGAACAAACTTAGGCCATGTCCATACGTACATAGTAGGGATGCAACGATTATAGATTTTGGTTGTGCGATTATAGTCTGTGGAACAATCACGGTTTCACGTTTATCATGATTAGTGATTTCGAAACTAGTTTGGAGAGGATCACATGCTTGTGATTGCTTGCGGCTGGTCCTGCATTATCCAATTTATGATTCACCAATCAGATGATTTCCTAAGCCACTATAAATACCCTAAGTTCCATATAACATCCATCTTCATTTTAAAGAATCCCCCCTTTCCATTCCTACTCCTCTTCCTTTCATAGATGGGTGGCACGGTGGTTTAGTTGTTAGCACTGTTGCCTCAAAGCAAGAATGTCACTGGCTATAGTCCTTACCAAGCCAGGCAACGTTTCTGTGTGTTTGCATGTTCTCCCCGTGCTCATGTGGGTTTCCCCCAGGTTCCCCGGTTTCCTCCCACCATCCAAAACTTGCAACTTAAGGTAATTGACTAATTTAAATCAGCACCATAGAAATGCTCCTAGTAAGTTACCTCTTAAGAGCAAACTTGCCCCTCTTGCCTTGCAAATGGAAGGGAGCCCTGGGCACAAGGATTTTATAAGCTCAGGGCTCTCTCCCGACACAGCATGCCAAACAAGCTCTACAATCAATCATCAACTAAGTGTGAACTCTTGAATTATGAATTCATTAATTTCAAAACACTGCCAGTTTAGAGAATCTAAACTCCTTATGTTTTAAAGTGTTACTTATTGCCGCTCAGTACCCAAATAATACAGCACAAAATAATAATAAAAATCAAACAATAGTCCATTTTTCCTTGAACTTAATAATAATAAAAAGGTTTTGACATTTAAACATAAGTAATAATTTTTACGCTGAAAATAAATAACAAAACAATGAATAAATAAATTAAAAAATTGTATTTGTCTAATGTAAATTTAAGTTACATAATAGTTACGTATTTCCATTTTTAAGAGAAAAAAAAATTTAGTCAAAGGCTGCTGAACCTCTGTCTGCAAGGCACTTTTGATCAACTACAGTTGAAGCCAGAATTATTAGCCCCACTGTTTATTTTTTCCCCCAATTTCTGTTTAACGAAGAGAAGATTTTTCAACACATTTTTAAACATAATAGTTTTAATAACTCATCTCTAATAACTGATTTATTTTATCTTTGCCATGATGACAGTAAATATTATTTGACTAGATATTTTTCAAAACACTTCAATACAGCTTAAAGTGACATTTAAAGGCTTAACTAGGTTAATTAGGTTAACTAGGCAGGTTAGGGTAATTGGGCAAGTTATTGTATAACAATGGTGTGTTCTGTAGACTATCGAGAAATCTAGATTAAAGGGGCTAATAAAATTGACCTTAAATGGTTTTTTTAAAAATTAAAAGCTGCTTTTGTTCTAGCCAAAAAAAAAGCTAGTAAGACTTTCTTCAGAAGAAAAAATATGATCAGACATACTGTGAACATTTTCTTGCTCTGTTAATCATCATTTGGGAAATAATAAAAAAATAATAATTTAAGGGGGGCTAATAATTCTGACTTCAACTGTATATTAGAAAATTTTTGGCATTTTCATTATATATATATTTATATTCTTTTTGGAGTAGAATGCTGCCCCAACACAAAACAATTAAGAGGATTGAACATGAAACAAATGTCCAAAGAAATCATAAGAATTGAAGCAAAAATATTTAGTTTGAGGATACATTGAACTCACAAAAAGCATCTTTACACCCATCCCATAATGCCCCATCATCATCATCATCTTCTTTCAGATTTCCAGAGCCACAGGCCATCAGCGGGAGATCTGATCAGACATGCCTACCCTTCAGAAAAAGAAACACCATTTCCATCTGCTGCACAATCTGAACACTTTCAATATTCTGTCAATCAAAAAGTGAAGAAACTCTGTTCTTGCACAGAACTCTGGGTTTGCAGTTAGCATATTACTATTACTACATTTTCTAAATCTAAAACATTTTTAATTTAGATAAATATATGTGTACATGCATGCAAGTATTTAGTACAATACAAAAGTTTTTAATTTAAATGTTTATATGTATTTAGCCATTTAATATACACTCACTGGACACTTTATTAGGTACACCTGTCCAACTGCTCATTATCGCAAGTTTCTTATCAGCCAATCATAATAGAATGGCAACAGTAACTCAAATAACTTGTTACAACAGAGGTATGCAGAAGAGCATCTCTGAACATACAACACGTCCAACCTTGAGGCGGATGGGCTACAGCAGTAGAAGATCTGCAGAAGACCACACCGGGTGCCACTCCGGTGAGCTAAGAACAGGAAACTGAGGCTACAATTTGCACAGGCTCACCAAAATTGGATAACAGAAGATTGAAAAAATGTGGCCTGGTCAGATGAGTCAATTTCTTCAGCAACATGTGGATGGCAGGGTCAGAATTTGGCATAAACACTATGAATGCATGGATCCATCCTGCCTTTTATCAACGGTTCAGGCTGCTGCTAGTGGTGTACTACTGTAGGGGATATTTTCTTGCCACACTTTGGGCCCATTAGTACCAATTGAGCATCATGTCAATGCCACAGCCTACCTGATTTTTGTTGCTGACCATGTCCATCCATTTATGACCACAGTGTACAAATCTTCTACTGGCTACTTCCAGCAGGATAACGCACCATGTCATAAAGTGCAAATCATCTCAGACTGGTTTTCTTAAAAATGACAATGAGTTCATTGTACTCAATCGGCCTCCACAGTCACTAGCTCTCAATCTAATAGAGCACCTTTGGGATGTGGTGGAACAGGAGATTTGCATCAGGTATGTGCAGCTGACAAATCTGCAGCAACTGTGTAATGCGATCATGTCAATATGGAGTAAAATCTCTCAGGAATATTTCCAGTACCTTGTTGAATCTATGCCACACAAAGGATTAAGGCAGTTCTGAGGGCAAAAGGAGGTCCAACCCGTTACTAGTAAGGTGTACCTAAAAAGTGTCCGGAGGGTGTATGTTTTAAATAGTATGTTTTATTTAATTAAAATGCTTATTCAATATTTATTCATAATATTCACATTTGATCCAAAATCATAACAGCGGATTCGGAAGAATAAATGAACAGTGATAAACATTAATCGATAGCTTTAGTACATTAATTAAACGTTGAAAAAAAATACATTAAACTGCATGCACGTACTGTAAAAAATGTATAATAAAATACTCAAAAATATTTAAATGTTTATTTGTACGTATTAATATATTTAATAAATCATAAGTTACACTTATTAATCAAATTTATTAATAATATTTACATTATACAAATCTTAAATCTATAAATACACATTTAAACAATTAAATAATAATACATTTTTAATAATATACATAATTAGTTTTTATTTTATTTAAAATAAATTCTAACACAAATACAAAATTTAAAATACTAATAAATTGCATGTTATACAAATAAATCCAATAAAATAACATTCAATATAGAATGTTTTGGATCTAACGTTCATATTATCCAAAACACACAAGTTATAGATATATAATTATAGATATGTAAATACAAGTATAAAATAACATTGTAATTTCATGGCATTTTTTAGCTACTGTGGATTGCTGGAGAACTACATACATGCCACATATACAGTACATCAACTACAACTCCCAGCATGCACCTCGCACACACCAGTTCCCTCATTTACACGGATTACACAAACACACCTAGTAACTCATCATGAACTGATATCTTAGACTATAAAAACAGCACACATACACTTCAGTGCTGAGTCTTGTTGTTACCTGTAACCATTACGTTACATTAAATTACGTAGCGTTTTCCTTGCCTTGTTTTCCAACGCCGTGTTTAATCTGTGCTTTGTTTTCTGAGTTTTCATGTTAGCCGCCTGAACTGAACACTTGCCTTTTTTTGGACTACCCTTTTGGATTGCCCCTGATGATTCTGTTAGCTCATGTGTTTGACTGTTGCCAGCATGACTGTTCTTAAGTCAATAAAAACACTGCCATTGTATCCTCACCTCCGTTCTCATCATCCATCAGTTACAGAAGACCAATACATGGATCCAGCAGAACAGGTTAGTCAGCTCATCCAAGGAGCTGACACCCTCGAGGACCACATTAATACATTTTTGGACATTATTAATGAATCAGAAAACAAAGCAAAGATCAAACACGGCACGGCAAAACAAGGCAAGGAAAAGCTTCGTAAGGGTTACATGTAACAACAAGACTCAGCACTAAAGTGTGTGTTAGCTGTTTTCATATTCCAAGATATCAGTCAATGAATAGTTACCAGGTGTGTGTATAATAAGTGTAAATGAGGAACTGGTGTGTGCGAGGTGCATGCTGGGAGATGTAGTTGCAATACACAGTAGCTAGATCACTGGTGACTGTCACAAAAAGAAACATTATAATATGCAGCACCTTGTGTTCTGGTTTAATGCATACTTTACTAGAGCCTTAATACGGCATGTATTGTAATATGTCTCTCTGAATAGCTACATTAAATATTGCTCTATTTAAAGTAAAATGCAAAGATGTTTGCATGCTCCTTCAGATAATACACTGAAAATAACCACCACAGCATCTGCAAAATAAAGATTCCTTGTGTAGTGACTTGCTACATCTTGCTCATGCACTACAGTAATACCAGTTTAATGACACGGTCGTTTATTTGCTGTTCCTGTAAGACATCTTTAATGCCCGGAGAGACCAGAGCAGCTAATGCTATTATGAAGCAAAGCATGCCATCCCATTATTAAGCAGCTTCTGTGTCAGATGTGCTGTACTGTCACACTGTTTTTTTCTTGCGAAATCACCCTGGAGTGACCAGAACGTTAGCCATAATGCACTTTCCACTGGTGCCTTGGGTGTGCTAGGTTGGCGGGGAGCTAATGTTTTGAACAGACTAGCTCATTTATGCATTATACAAACAAAAGAGTCCTGCTGGGCATGAAAGTTCCTGCTGAAGTGAAAGGCACAAACAGATTGTTGTAGCTACGAGGCTACGACTGCTAAGAACGCTAACACATTTAGCTACAGTAACTACACTGCTAATGTGTTGCTGTTTTTAACCTTTTTAACACGGTTTTCCAGAAATTACTTGGGTACAACATAATTATCTGTTTGTTTGTTTGTTTGTTTGTTTTATGTTAGCATGGCCTTGTTAGCCTAACATTTTACTGCTAAATGTGCTTGTTGCTGTTTTTAAACACATGATATAGTGTAGTAAAAACACTAGATTGAGTTAATTGTTTCTTGTTTAAATAAGTTTAAATAGCTAATGGCACCTCTCCTGTTCAACCTTTACATGCTCCCTCTGAGCCAAACAATGAGAAAGAACCAAATCTTCTACCACAGCTATGCTGATGACACTTAGATCTACTTAGCCTTACTGCCTAATGGCTACAGCCCCATTGACACCCTCTGCCAATGCATTGATGAAATTAACAATTGGATGGGCCAAAACTTTCTGCAGTTAAACAAAGAGAAAACTGAAGTCATTGCGTTTGGGAACAGAGATGAGGTTCTCAAGGTGAATGCGTACCTTGGCACTAAGGGTCAAACAACAAAAAATAAGGTCAAGAATCTTGGTGTGACTCTGGAGTCAGGTCTGAGTTTCAATAGTCATGTCAAAGCAGTCAGTAAATCAGCATACTATCATCTCAAAAACATCGCAAGAATCAGATGCTTTGTTTCCAGGGAAGACTTAGAGAAACTTGTTCATGCTTTTATCAGCAGTAGGGTGGATTACTGTAACAGCCTCCTCACTGGCCTTCCCAAAAAGATAGTCAGACAGTTGCAGCTCATCCAGAATGCTGCAGCCAGAATTCTGACTAGAACCAGGAAATCAGAGCACATCACACCTGTCCTCAGGTCTTTACACTGGCTCCCAGTTACATTCAGAATAGAGTTTAAAGTATTATTATTGGTCTATAAATCACTAAATGACCTAGGACCTAAATACATTACAGATATGCTTACTGAATACAAACCGATCACTCAGATCTTTAGGATCATATAAACTAGAGATTCCAAGAGTTCAGTCAAAGCAGGGTGAATCAGCTTTCAGCAACTATGCCCTCCGCTGCTGAAATCAGCTTCCAGAAATGATCAGATGTGCTCCAACATGAGACACATTCAAATCAAGACTGAAAACACATCTGTTTAGCTGTGCCTTTACTGAATGAGCACTGTGCTACGTCCCACAGATCCCACTATTATTTCTTTCTTTTCTTTTACATTATCTTATAACCCATTTTAACACATTTTTATCTGTTTTAGCTATTTTTTTATTCTTCGTTTTATAATTCTTATTTTTTGTTATTTTACACTTGTTTCTTTTATTCATGTTTATGTAAAGCACTTTGAATTGCCACTGTGTATGAAATGTGCTATATAAATAAACTTGCCTTGACTTGCAATGTAGTATATTTACAATGAAGTCTTTAAAAAATGAAATATCGTGAGAGACTAAAGCTATCTTGTTTTTATGTTAGCAATGTTATAATAGCTTAGCTTAGCTTGTTTGACTGACTTCCTAATTGACACAGGAATGCTACATTGTTCAGTTTTTGTTGTTGTTTAAGGCCAGGGGTGTCCAAGCTCGGTCCTGCAGTTTAGTTCCAACTCCAATCAGACACACCTGGGCTAGCTAATCAAGCTCTTACTAGGCTTATGAAAAGTGAGGGGTGTGGGATGGGTAGGCCAGAATCACGGTGGCAGGCCAGATAGACCTTCAGGCCTGTCCACCCCTGGTTTTGGCTATTTCCAGGCCGTTTCCAGCCTGCTCTGAGCTGGTCAGACAAGAAAATGACCAGCTAAATCAAGCTTGACATAGCAGCTGGTTGGTTTTAGCTGGTCTTTTTAGCAGGGAACCCATAGATATATTACATTAGATGTCACCTACGCTGTTGTTGCCTATTGGAAGGAATGCGTCAATAGAGTCGCCATTTTGGTACAGGGTAGCACTTCGTTGAAATGAATGTGGGACCAAGGTGCAGAGGAGGACCCGTAAAAGACATATACACACATACATATAACTAAGATCAGTTTTCTCGGTGGTCAGTGTGCAAATATTTTTTTTTAATTACATCACTTTTCTACATCGATGGATGAGTGACCGCACGGGCATTGCTGATAAAGACCATGTGTTTATGTGCATGAAAATGCATAATCCCCCCCCCCCCCCCACTGTTATCAGGCACCCTTACAAGTTACTTCAGAACAAGCTAGCATAAGCCTAGTATTTAATGCGAGTTGGTACTACTTTTGCCTTATGGTCAATGCAGTAAGTGACTGTATTATCATCAATAACGTTACTGGTTTAGCACAAAAGCTCGTAATATACAAAAACGTAAAAAACTAAAATTTTCCTTTGAAATGTTCTGCCTTTATGCTTTGTTTATGCTCATAACTACACCTATACACAGTACAAAAGTCCACCATCTTCACATTGGCTTTAGTCTTGACTAGTGAAGTTGAATGACTTTTGTCCTGGGAGCACTGTACAAAAATGGCGGCTGTATGCAATATCTAGTGTGTATATCTACGCAAGATAATTATTCGATTTTCATTTTTGCATAACATTCATAGCCTTGTGTAATGTTTTGTCCCTTTACTTTAGGTAGGAAAGCTAAAAATAACCGTAATAACAATTATTTTCAATTCCATATATTATATTATAATATATTATATTATATTATATTATAAAATATTATATTATATTAAATTATATTATATTAAAATTATATTATATTAAATTATATTATTTTAAATTATATTATATTATATTGTATTAAAATAATATTAAATTATATTATATTAAAATAATATTAAATTATATTACATTATATTAAAATTATATTAAAATATTATATTATATTACAATTATATTATATCACAATTATATTATATTAAATTTTATTATTTTAAATTATATTATATTAAAATTATATTATATTAAATTACATTATTTTAAATTATATTATATTAAAATTATATTATATTATATTGTATTAAAATATTAAATTATATTATATTATATTATATAAAATTATATTAAAATATTATATTATATTATATTATATTATATTATATTATATTATATTATATTATATTATATTACAATTATATTATATTATATTATATTATATTATATTATATTATATTATATTATATTATATTATTTTATAAAACATCAAGATAATAATTTATTTATTTATACTTCATTTACTATAATAGACACAGTTTCACTTCCTTATACCATGTTTTTTTGTACCAATTACCATGATAAAACAATTTACGTGCACTTTCTGGGTGAAATCATTTCTAAACAATAAAATTTTATTGTATGGTATAAAAATAGAGAAGCATGCCATATAAAAATATTGCACCTTTGCCATGTCAACACCACAGTGCTTCTTAAATATAGGCTGTAATGCGAATATGTGTAAAACAATCAACTTTAAGTGGCTTTTACGACAAATTAAATGTGCTCATTAATTACGCCAGCGCTGTCATTAAAACAACGCTCCCATTTACAACATTGATTAGGCCGCAGCATATACTGATGGCTGAAAAACAATCCTGTGTTGAGAAACTGACATTATGTAGACACGCCGACTGCCAACAAAACAATTAGTCTCAGGTCCGGACAGACAGTTTCATCACGACTTATAGTCGATCAATGTGGTTGTGCTGCTGTCTCCATAAAGTAATGGACACCAGCCACTTTACACACAAACACTTCTGAATCAAAGCCTGAGCGAAATGACTTTTCAGGATTCTTTTACACAAACCTTATCAAGCCATCGACTGCTTTATAGATTGCTTTTGTTGCATTTTAGTTTAGGGTTTTGATATAATGAAATGTACTGTTACTGTAAACGTTATTGCCCCCTTTTGGGTCAGTTTGTTCTGCAGCGTACTAGATTTACAACAAAATATCACATCACACACTTAAGACAAACATTAAACAACATTAATAGTACTAAAAAACAGCAACTACCTGTTCCCATTAAAATTCAGCAAATCGATCGCACAAGGAACGAATAAAAATTTTGGTCCTTGCCAAAGCTACACTATACCGAGATCCTGAGGAAAGTATTTGAAATGAATCAAAAAGAGGATGGGATATTTCAGATGTAATCTGATGGGCTTTCTTTAACACCTGGCTTTCATACAAATAGGATAACACTTGCACTTTTACTCTTAATACTTTGCTGCAAGGGTATAGATGTGCTCTTATTATTGGTGAGGAGATACAGAGCGCATGCATAGAACAGCACACATTCTCTTTCGCTCTTTTAAAAAATAAATAAAGGCTTTTAAGGGTCACAAAATGTTGACAGTCACGTGTCCCACGCTGCTAAAAACACTATTAGGACACATTCATTCATTTTCTTGTCGGCTTAGTTCCTTTATTAATCCGGGGTCGCCACAGCAGAATGAACCGCCAACTTATCCAGCACGTTTTTACACAGCGGATGCCCTTCCAGCCGCAACCCATCTCTGGGAAACATCCACACAAACACTCATACACTACGGACAATTTAGCCTACCCAATTCACCTGTACCGAATGTCTTTGGACTGTGGGGGAAATCGGAGCACCCGGAGGAAACCCACGCGAACGCAGGGAGAACATGCAAACTCCACACAGAAACGTCAACTGAGCAGAGGTTCGAACCGTTGACCCGGCAACCTTCTTGCTGTGAGGCGACATCACTACCTACTGCGCCACTGCTTCGCCAATGTCACTTCATACATATTATTAACATTTGTTTTATGCTAAACTGTCAATATAAATCATCACATTTTAAAAACGTAACCAAAAACAATCAAAATAAAATCAATCACATGAATCAAAACAATATAATGTTTGTTTTAAAAATGTATTTTAATTTTAAGAGTTTTTTTAAAAAGACAAAGATTTTCAACTAAAACTATTAACCTAAAAGAAATGCAGTATAAAATATTAACCACTTCCTCCAAATCCAATGTGCATTTATAGAAATGACCAAACAGCTTCAACTTTGGTTTGATTTATTTAAGCTTTGATTAAATATACAAATATGTTTTGCATCTGGTTGTACAATCCAAAGAACAAAACTAAATCTGCTTTGCTGCTGCTTGTATTTATGTTCTCGGCTGAATTAACGTGGTAATTAAGAGCAGTATCATGAGCTGAAACAACTGCACAGCATTAGCGTCTGACTGATGGATATATTTCTTGCTAATGATCTCAGCCAGACTACCAGACCACCGAGCCTAAGGCTTGGGAAACATATGCACTCGATGAAGGCATTCATACATTTTTAATCAAATCCCTCTAAACTTAGCGCTGACTGCGCAGCTTGAATTACAGACATTCAGCTGAAATTTAAAGTCTAACCAAAGCAAGGACATGACAAATCCATCATATCCGCAGACCTGACAGCAGAAGCTCTGAATTCTTTGAGTTTATAAAGCAAACATTCTTCCCTATACATAAAAATAAATTATATATATATATATATAGATGAAATGTATTTTCAATATTTGCTAAGAGGCTATATATAAATAAATAAATGAATAAATAAATATATATATATATATATATATATATATATATATATATATATATATATATATATATATATATAAAGAAAATTAAACATGGAGAGTCTAAAACCCCTTTTGAATGAGGAACTACTTTTTCCCGCCATTCATTCACATCTGCAGCTGACATGAGAACAGCAGAAACCGTTGCTCATTCTCTAACGTCACTTTAGAGCTGGTGTTTGAATGATTCTCTAGCATAATGTCTAAAGTGATGACAAAACAGGTGATTTTGCTCACATTTAAAAATTATAAGGCTAAACAGCATGAAATGCCATCAATTTACAGAGATATCTCCTAGTATTTCTCTGTTGCAATCGGGAGATCACAGAATTACTATGGTATAAATACAGCACTACATTCTATAGGGAGATCGACTAAGAAAATCATTTACTATTTTAATAATGATTTGATCAGCTGTAGTTTGAAATTATGCTGTTTTTCTCAAAGGGCTTATTATGTGGTCTCTGTCACCATCTTGTGGATGAACATCAACAGCATGGTTCCTGCTACATTCATTCTTCCATGGAGGGGCGCAGCAACAAAATTCATCCCGCCACGACTACATTACATCTTCTCATTCAAAACATTTTATATTTTTTATAGCGGGTAACAATCGCACCAAAACGTATTAAAAGATGAGTGAATTATAACAGCGCGAACTTCTCTGTAACCATAGTAGTGCTATTTGTTTACCCCGGTAAGGTTACGTGCTGACAGACTGACTGGATGACTGACAGGTGCGTGATGAGTGAGGCCAGCAAACACGACGTATAGCCGCTTCACTTTACTTAAGGACACATTAATACTGCTCTGTAGGTCTATTAGAGACATTCATAAATATTCCTAGCAAATCTATTAAATGCTGGAGACATACTCGATACATAAACGTACTAATTCGCACTTCAGCAGCGTTTATTTGAGAGCGCACAAGAAGATCTGCGCACTTGATGCGGCTTATATTTGAGGGGGGCGTGCAAGAAGTTTTGTGCACAAGCAGAGGAAATTGGCGCGCAAGCAAAGAGATGTGTAGGCTATTTCATAAATGTGATCTCGACTTCTAATGCTGCACTCACGACATTTGTCATTGAAATAACGCCACAGGTAGTTGGTAGATCTGAGTAAAAAAGGCCTGCCGCCACAGCTGGAAAAAAATCCTAGAGAAAACACTGAACAGTCTTTGCTCAATGACAGGTTAATGGCCACCGATGCGCTGTCTCTCAGAAATTATAAATATTTTAAAATTGGCACTATCCTTATAAATAAACTGCATAGTTGCAATCTAAACAACTGCATTCTCAAAAAAAGCCTCAAAAGTACATTGTCGTCTAACAGCTGCAATAGTTGTCAAACTGTAGAGTGTCCTCTGTTTGCTGCTGCATGTGGGCGGAGTAATACACAAAGGTGAAGGGTTAAGAGACTGGAGGAGAGCTGTTATTTGCAGAATATCACATGGCTATCAGCCAATCAGATTTAAGAACCAGAAGAAATGTTAATATTTTTATACACACAATTTTAAAGGGTTAAAAATATTATATTATACATTAATTTGAATTATTATTGTATATTTTAATTCTATCATATTTATTATATATTATTTATATTATACACACACATATACCAGTAATTAAATATATGTTTACATATAATAATATACATAATTAAAGTATTAAACATTTATAAACATAAAAAATGTATATAAAATGTTTTAAATGGTTACAAATTTTAAAAATATATATTAAATATATTTAGTAAAGGCGAGGAAAATATATTTTTAAAGAAATTACAGGAAAAGATGTAAACATTTTCATTTTCATAGAATGTTTTTGACAAATTAAAAATAAATAAATAATAAATTAATAAATAATGTAATGGGCATCATGGTGGTGCAATGGGTAGCACGATCGCCTCACAGCAAGAAGATCGCTGGTTCAAGACCCGGCTGGGTCAGTTGTCATTTCTGTGTGGAGTTTGCATGTTCTCCCCATGTTGGCGTGGGTTTTCTCTGGGTGCTCCGGTTTCCCCCACAGTACAAACACATGCGGTATAGGTGAAACGAAATTTGCCGTAGTGTGTGTGTGAATGCAAGAGTGTATGGGTGTTTCCCAGTACTGGGTTGTGGCTGGAAGGGCATACACTACGTAAAATATGTGCTGGATAAGTTGGCGGTTCATTTCGCTGTGGCGACCCCAGATTAATAAAGGGACTAAGCCGAAAAGAAAATGAATGAATGAATGAATGAATAAATGTAATATAATATTAAAGGATAAACAAAAATATTATCTGTAGAAAATATATTTATATATTATTTTAAAAATATGTTAGCAAACATTTTGGCCATTTGAAGTTTATTTTAAAATAAATGTAGAAACATTTTGTATGGTATGGATCTTCTGTGATAGGCTACAGTTTTAGTAAATGATGCACTGACACTGGATCAGAAGAATAGCACAGATTCTTATAAGAGCAACAGAGTCTGTGTGCAACTCGGCTTTCATTACTCAAATCAATGAGCTGTATCATTGAAACGCAATCCTTTTTCTCCAGGCTTTGACAGCCGTTTGCTGACAGACTGAGATGTTTTCTAGCAACTTCCTTCTAGAGAGAAGAAATGAAAAGGTCACATGAACACACTTTCTAATTGCTGAGAAGGTTCACATTTTTGGTGGTATTTAGAGAAGGTGGAAAGTGGCATTTCAGAGGTACAGTGTTTAAATCTACTGAAGCTGACTTTCTGTCCTTTCAGTTAAACAACAGCCCAGATTCACTTCAAAACGGCTTTACTGAGATCTTATGCTGATTATGAGATGATTAGATGACCTTCTGCAGAAAATTTTTATTTTTTAATGAAACAGTCAATTTAAAATAAAACTTATTTGCCTATTATTATTATAATCATTATTATTATTTTTTACATATATTATTTTAAGTCCAAACATCTTAATTCACATTTATAATTAATTTAGTATGAATTGGCAGTTTATTAACAATATATAATCATCATAAAGTGTTGAAATAAAAAAATATATAACCATAACAATAAAAATAATAACAATATTATTATTATTATTATTATTATTATTATTATTATTATTATTATTATTATTATTATTATTATTGTTATTATTATTATTGTTATTATTATTATTATTATTATTATTAAAATCATAATAGTAATGATGGCCGTAGTGTATTATTATTATTATTTTTAATTATTATTAACAACAACAACAACAACAGCATTAATAACAACATTATTATTATTATTATTTTAAATCATAATAGTATTAATGGCAGTAATGTATTATCATTATTACTATAATTACTATTATTATTAATAACAACAACAACAATAATAATTATTATAATTGTTATTATCATTATTACTATTATTGTTATTGTTATATCCTTTACTGAATTATTTAAGCAGTAGTCACCGCAGTGCAGAGGAGAAAAGAGTGCTGAAAAGTCATACTTAAGTAAAAGTACCATTACTTGCTTAAAAATGTAATGCGAGTAAAAGAAACTGTTGTAAATGATACTCAAATTATGAGTAAAAAGTAGTCCTTTCTAAAGTACTCAAGAGTAGTGAGTATTAAGCTGATGCATTTACATGTCAGTTGTGGATGTGTGTAAACGTAACATTCTGTAGTGCATTTAGTTATGGGCAGCAGGCACACAATGTCATAAGACGTTGATATTAGGTTAGATTTAGGTTGTGACGTCAGGTGACCAAAATACAATGTCTAGCCAGCATCTAAAGGCAAAATTATTTTGATGTCCAATAACGTCGGGAAACAATATTCGGTTGATTTTAAGTTGGATGTTGGGCATTGACGTCTGCAAGACGTAGGGTTCTCATGTCAACCCGTTTTTCATTTCCAAACAAAATGCAAGTCCCCTCAAGGTTGGGGTACAACGTCAATCTGACGTCATTTTGACGTCCTGTGTCTGCCTGGCACTTAAGGCCATTTCGGTCATCATACAGTAAACATCCGTCATCTTCTCATCAGTGACACGCATCTAAACAGTCTCTGGGTCAATGCGTGTAACAGGGGCGACTGAGACTAAAAATCAGCCCTGGCACTGTAGCCACACCAGCCCACATTACCACACCGACACAGCCCCATCCACGGACATGCACAACTACTACTTGTGTTGGTGTACAGATGGTGAAATAATATAAGCAGTACCATATGCAATAGATATTTAAACATTTAATGCATGTGACTAAAACAAAAACAACCCGTTTATAACAAATTTATACGTGCAATCATTTCATTCATTCATTTTCTTTTCAGCTTAGTCCCTTTACAAATCTGGGGTCGCCACAGTGGAATGAACCACTAACATATTCAGCATATGTTTTATGCAGCTGATGCCCTCCAAGCTGCAACCCATCACTGGGAAACCCCTATACACACACATTTTCATACATGCACTATGGACAATTAGGCCTACCAAATCCACCTATACCACGTGTTAGGACTTGTGAGGGAAACTCACACGAACATGCAAACTCCACACAGAAACACCAACTGACCTAGCCAAGGCTTGAACTATTGACCTTCTTGCTGTGAGGTGACAGCGCTGCCCCCTTTTGAGACTATTTTGGTTAATTTTATGCATTTTGCAGCATCTGACTTTTGAGAATTCTTTTGCCTTTTCGGTACTGCCTTTTCTTTTTTACGGTCCATCTCTGACAATTAGCTTGGGTTGCACTTACTTTTTGTTTGACATTCTTGCCAGATTTTGATTACGTCCACGTAACCTCTGATTGGGTTGGCCCATCTCGAAACCAGCCAGCTATCACCGATTGGGCCAGTGCTTGACATTTATTATTATTATTACTATCATCATCATCATCATCATCATCATCATCATCATAATATTCACATTTTGCAAGAGATAAAAGCTGCCTGCATGTAAAAACAATACATATAAAAAAAATAGCTATACCGGCCCACTTTTAAAAAATGGTCCAGCCCTTCTGGCATTTGCCAGAATTACCAGATGGCCAGTCCGCCCCTGGCGTGTAAAGATTTTGGACATCTTCTTGAACAATTTTAATGCTTCCAAACTGTTTGCTGCAATTATAAAGCACCCATGTCTTGAGGTAGCTCATTATGATGCAATTTATCTTCTATGTCCCTGATTGGACAGGAATCACAGGACTGATTTTTTTAATACCCATAGACTGGAAAAAATAAAGTAGTGACTGCAGGTTGAAGGAAAGTAGGTGAGTAAAAGCACTAAAAATGTACTCAAGGGGAAGTAAAAGTACACATTTATAAAACGACTTTGTAAATTACAACTCCTGAGGAAAATTACTCAATTATATTTGTAATTTGTTACTTTACACCACTATCGTAGTGTGATTGTATATTAGAGTTTTTCAATTTCTATACCTGAATACTATTTGACTACTCTGAAAACCACAAAGCACTGTTTTTATTAGATAGGACAGTAATCAGACAGTAAGCAAAGTGGGAGAGAGAGAGCGGGGTAGGGTCGGAAAATGTCCTCGAGTCAGAATTTAAACTCAGGACGCCCTAAAGTCTGTGGGGCTAACCACTAGGCTATTGCACTGACTACAAAGCACTGTTTATGTGACTTATGTCTGCTCTATTGTATTTGTCTATGCTTGTAATTTATTTATTACATTTCATAGTTGACTCGCTCCCCTACAGAATCATCCCAATCAATCTAAAATGAATAAACTGAAGTCATCTAGTGTAATTGCGTATACAGTTGAAGTCAAAGTTATTCGCCCTCCTGTGAATTTTTTTCCCTTTTCCAATATTTTCAAAATGATGTTTAACAGAGCAGGGAATATTTCACAGTATTTCCTATAATATTTTTTCTTCCGGAGAAAGTCTTATTTGTTTTATTTCGGCTAGAATAAAAGCAGCTTTTAATTTTTTAGAAACCAATTTAAGGTCAATATTATTAACCCCTTTTGCAATATTTGTTTTCGATTGCCTGCAGAACTAACCGCTGTTATACCATGTCTACCCTAATTAATTACCCTTATTAAGCATTTAAATGTCCTTAAAAGCTGAATACTAGTATCTTTAAAAAAATCTAGTAAAATATATAAATAAATCAGTTATTAGAAATGAGTTATTAAAACGTGTTGAAATGCGTAGAAAAAAAAAACTCTCTTTTAAACAGAAATCATGGAAAATATACAGAGGGGCTAATTAATCTGACTTCAACTGTATATCCTACAAAATGTAAAGTTCCAGAAAAGCTAAATATCTCAATGTCAAATTCTTCCAATCTTGCAAAACTCATCGTCAATCTAAAATCCTGCTTAAATTCAGTCGGCCTCCGCAGGTTTACTCACAGTGGTGAAGTTCTCCGGCCCGCAGTCTTTTCCCCGATACTTGCAGTCCAGCAGCATCTCGTCAATACTGTGGCTTGTCCTCTGCACAAACTCCAGCATGTTGAAGGTCTTGCTGGGGAAGAACTTGCTGTTGTCGGGCGGTTGACCCAGCGCCGCCATGAAGTCGTCAAAGTCGCTCTGCTCCACGCCCAGCATTCCCGCCATCCAGAACAGATCGTTACGAACCATTTTGGAGCGTCTGAAGCTGTTGTAGTTGCAGAGAGTGATTGCTGGGAAATACATGACCGGACTGTCCATTTCATCCAGGATGGTGACGTGAGGGTAACTCATGTAGTCCATTACGGCTCCTGCTACCTGGTACAGGAAGATGGATAAAGAGGATAAAAACGCTGCAGCCCATAGGAGACGTCTGACGGTCACTCCACCGGGCAGAAAAATGTGGCTCAAGCCATGAAGGGTGCAGTTGGCACCAAAAACAGTGATGTCCGACGGCCGGGGCTGATCGTCTTCTTCGGCGGAGCCCATTGTAAAACGCTCAGCTTGAGGGGTCAATGTTTTCTCTACGAGGGACGGTTTGGAAATGAGGGTTTTGTAAATCCTCCCACATTCATGCGGGAGGATTTTTGGAAACATGAGACGGGTGTTTGGATGCTGACGGTCGCTTCCGTTTTCTGCATTCTTGGAGGGCAGAGAGGGCCTGAGATAGAGTTTCGTCAGGATGAAACTCAGTCTTTTAATTGATAAAGGATGAGGGAATGAAGCCCAGGAGAAACTATAGGAATTAATCAATAATGAGGTAGGCAGAAAATCCAATAGCGGGAGGGAGATTAGTGATGGTTCCTGGACTTAAGGATTAAAGTTGGACTTGCACGCCATTTGTGAAACAGACACGCATGATACTTCCACTTGTGTGCTGTTATTTCAGAGGGGGATTTCGAATCATGGATGTGCTTGTGACATTAGACTGAAAGACTGAGGGAGTCTGGGGGATTTTTGGCACCAAAGAGCAACCATAAATAATATCATGGCAACCAAATACCACCAAAACAGCTCAGCAGCCATATCAAAATGAACTGGCGGGAAGCCCCTGAAATAGCGATGTTGTGATAACAAAGACATATAAAGGCTTCATAGTATTTCCTATTATATCTTTTTTTCTTTTGGAGAAAGTCTTATACAATTAAATTTAACTAAATACTAAAACTTAAAAAATGCATTAGGGTCCCTTTAATACAGGGGTGTCAAACTCAATTCCTGGAGGGCCGAAGCCCTGCACAGTTTAGTTCCAACCCTGCTCCAACACACTTACCTGTAGGTTTCAAACAAGCCTGAAGGAATCAATTAGTTTGATCAGGTGTGTTTAATCAGGGTTGGAACCAAACTGTGCAGAGCTGCGGCCCTTTTGGAACTGAGTTTGACACCTGTGCTTTAATATAAATGTTTTGTTTTTATTGGCTACAGAACAAACCACTGTTCTATGAATAGCCTAAATAATGATAATAATAATAATAATTAATTTATAATGGGCTTTTCTCAGACTCAAAGCACTTACAAAACAGTTAAAAACAACAAAGCACAATAAAACAATAAAGAAAACAGTAAAAAAAAAAACACAGTGAGAATAAAAAAAATATATCAAAAGATGAGTTTTAGGTAGCTTCTTAAAACAGTCCAAGGAACCAGCATTCCTAATGTTTGTGGGAAGAGCCTTCCAAAGTTTGGGTGCACGGTAAAAGAATGCCCTACCTCCCATGGTGCTGAGTTTACAATGAGACTGAAACAGTGTAGGACTTGAAGCAGAGCTTAAACAGCGAGAGGCGGAAAAAATGTAATCGGCAGCAGAACCATGAACTGCTTTATAAATATAAATAAAGTAATACAAATTTATGAATAGTAGCTCAGCTAACCTATTTTAGCCTTCAAAGTTTTCTTTTTTTGCATCCGGAAAGTATTCAGTGCTTCAAATTTTCCACATTTTTTTATGTTGCAGCTTTATTCCAAAATTATTAATTTATTTCCATAATTCTACACACAATACCTCATAATGACAATGGCAAAGATTTTTGGAAATGGTTGCAAATGTATTAAAAACAAAAAACCTGAATAATCACATGTGCAGAAGTATTCACAGGATTTGCTCAATAATTTGCTGATGCACCTTTGGCAGCAATTACAGCCTCAAGTCTTTTTAAATATATGATGCCACAAGCTTGGCACACCTGTCTTTGGGAATTTTTGCCCATTCCTCTTTGCAGTACTTCAAGCTCTATCAGGTTGGATGGGAAGCGACAGTGTACAGCCATTTTCAGATCTCTTCAGAGATGTTCAATTGAAATCTCAAGGACATTCACAGAGTTGTTGTGAAGCCACTCCATTGATATTTTGGTGGTGTTTTATGGGTCATTGTCCAGCTGGAAGATGAACCGTCGCTCCCCTCTGAGGTCAAGAGCACTCTGAAGCAGATTTTTTTTATTCAGGATGTGTCTGTACATTGCTGCATTCATCTTTCCCTCTATCCTGACTTGTCTTCCAGTTCCTGCTGCTGAAAAACATCCCTACAGCATGATACTGCCACCACCATGCATGGATGGTATTAGCCTGGTGATGAGCAGTGCCTGGTTTTCTCCAAAAAATAACACCTGGCATTCACTCCAGAGATATCAATTTGAGTCTCATCAGACCAGAGAATTGTGTTTCTTATGGTCTGAGAGTCTTTCAGATGCCGTTTGGCAACTCCAAGTGGGAAGTGGCTTCCGTCTGGCCACTCTACCATACAGGCCTGATTGGTGGATTGCTGCACAGATGGTTGTCCTTCTGTAAGGTTCTTCTCTCGCCACAGAAGATTGCTGGATCTCAGACAGAGTGATGATCGGGTTATTGATCACCTCCCTGATTAAGTACCTTCTCCCCCGATCACTCAGCTTAAATGGCCGGCCAGCTCTAGTAAGAGTCCTGGTGGTTCCAAACATCTTCCACTTACAGTTGATGGGGACCACTGTGCTCATTGGGACTTTCAGAGCAGCAGACATTTTTCTGTAACCTTCCTCAGCCTTGTGCCTAGAGACAATCCTGTCTTGGAGGTCTACAGACAATTCCTTTGTCGTCATGCTTGGTTTATGCTTTGACATGCACTGTGCACCCTGGGACCTTATATAGACAGGTGTATGCCTTTTCAAATCATGTCTAATCTGCTGAATTGACCACAGGTGAACTCCAATTAAGCTGCTCAAGAACGCATCTCCAGAATGATCAGTGGAAGCAGAATGTACCTGAGCTCAATTTAGAGCTTCACCGCAAAGGCTGTCAATACTTATGTACATGTTTATACATGTATACATTATTTTTCAGTTTTTTTTTATTTTAATAAATTAATAAATTTGCAACAATTTTAAATAATCTTTTTTTGAAATGAATTTATTCCATTTTGGAATAAGGCTGTAACATAAAAAAAATGTGAAAAAGGTTAAGCGCTATGAATACTTTCCGGAAGTCATCAAGTCAAGTTAAAAGTTAAGATCCAACCCTGTATAAAAAAAATCTGTTAAACAACACTTGATGACTTTTTTTATTTAATAAAAAAATTAAATAAATACAAAATCACAGGAGTGCTAATTATTTTGGGCCAATAACTAAATACAGAACCAAAGAAAATAAAGAAATACAGAAAAATAAATACAGGAAGAAAAAAAGTACTAAAAGCAAAAAGAAATACAGAAATAAAAAAGAAATACAGAAAGAAAGACAAAAAGAAGAAAGAAATCTAAACGCATGTTTTTCCATCTCACTCCACACACACACACACACACACACACACACACACACACACGCACACGCACACACGCACACGCACACACACACACACACACACACACACACACACACACACACACCTCAGTGGAACTATTTTTGTATCAAGTCTTGTTGCACAGATGTGATAACTGATGATACGTGTGATTTTCAGGTGGTGTGTCCCACTAAACACTGCCTAAACAATGGCTTTAGAAAGACAAACATTCCATCTTCAGCTCCTAACCACAAAATTGATTGTTTTAAGCTATTTCCACCAGAGCAGCCAAAAACCCAGCAGCATTAGTTTAAAGTTTTACTGCTTCCAAATAGTGTCGACCCATTTACTTATCTCGCTACTGTCTATTTCAGATCTATTGATCTTTCCGGACAGCCTGACAAACACACACATAATTTCAAAGGAACCCTGAGGAAAACGATTCGCTCTGGTCATCCGCGCTTAGCAATACATCACTAGTGCACAAGCCATTTAGCCGATGCATTTCTGGAATCAGAGAATCACAATGAAAAATGCCCTAAAAATCAAACATGGTGAAACCTGCACTGGACACAAACACAAAAAAGTCTGCAAAGCGGATTACATTATAGACGGATTAACTATAGTGATTTATTTTCCAATCATTAGATAAGATTACATAATTAAAGATGTTGACAGTTTCAAAAGTATTATAGAGAGAGATAGATAAATGATATTTCTTTGTCACACTTTAATGTTTCAGATCATCAAACTAATCTAAATATTAGTCAAATATAACATAGATAAACACAACATGCAATTTTCAATCAATTATTTGGCCAAACAAAAATCCCAAACTACATAGACATGTGTGAAAGTGTGAGGAAAAGCTCTGTTTTATCACACTTGAGTTCAATTTTTCCCAGGACTGATTACTGACACACTTGTTTGCATCAAAAATCATTTAAATAGGACCTGCCAGACAAAGTAGACCAAAAGATCCTCAAAATCTAGACATCATGCTGACATCCAAAGAAATTCAAAAACAAATGAGACAGAAAATAATTGAGATCTACCAGTGTGGAAAAAGGTTATGAAGCCATTTCTTTTGCTGCTTCAGGACTTGGAAGACTTGCTGTGATGAATGGAGCCATGAATTCTGCTGTGAACCAAAATATCCTGAAGGAGAATGACCAGCCATCTGCTAGTGAGCTCAAGCTGAAGCAAAGTTGGGTTCTGCAAAAGGACAATGATCCGAAGCAAGCAAGCCCACAATTGAATGCCTGAAGAAAAACAAAATAAAGACTTTGGAGTGGCCTAGTCAAAGTCTTGACCTGAATCTACTTGAGATGCTGTGGTATGACCTGAAAACGGCGGTTCATGCTCGAAAACTCTCCAATGTGGCTGAATTACAACAATTCTGAAATGATAAGTGGGCAAAAAGTCCTCCACAGACTCACTGGAAGTCATCAAAATCACTTGATTACAATTGTTGCTGCTGAGGGTGTCTCAACCATCTATTATCTTTATGGGGTTAACACTTTTTTTCAGGGATGTGTAGTTTTGGTTCCACTTTATATTAAGTGTCCTTAACTACTATGTACTTATATAAAAAAATAAATACAATGTATTTACTGTGTTTATAATGTATTTGAGAACACTTGTGGTGCTCTTGAGTTGGGATAGAGGTTGGGTTATAGACAGGTTTGGTGGCATGGGTAGGTTTAAGGGTGGGCTAAGGTGTAAGGGATGGTCAACAGTGTATTTACAAATGTAATTACAAAAGTTAATTACAGATGTATTTACATGCATGTATTTAATCAAGCATAAGTACACAGTAAATATACATGTATTTACACAATAAGTACATTGTAATAAACTATTAATTCCTTTGCAAGTACATATTAGTTAAGGCTTAATATAACGTGGGACCGTAGTTTTGTAATTTGTTTTAGTCTTCATTTCAAAACTTTCCTCGTGTTATCTTCGACTCTTATTGAAATTTGCTTGATGATCTGAAAAGTTAAACTGTGACATGCAAAAAAAAAACAACACAAAAAAAACTTTAAAAATCTGTAGTTATTTAGTTAATATTTTGGTGCATTTGAACAAATGTATTAAACAGATATATTTATTAAAATACTATTTTAGTCACCAAACATCTTTACAAGTAGAAAGATTGTACAATTAATTTCATGCGAAATATTGCCAAAACAAATTACGAACTACATAGTTTCAACTTTTTTTGTTTCTATTGATTTTTGGTCTTTTTAAATTTTTAATTTACATTTTGTCATAACATAAAATTGACCAACAAATTTAGACCATTTTCTTAAGTTATTTTGTTAGATTAGCTCCAGATTGGCTTCAGTACTAATCCGATGTACATGCACAAATATAACAAAAATATAAGCATCCTATAGAAAAATAATAATTATTAACATTAAAAAATTTTAACATTAAATATTAACCCTAACCCTAACAACAGATTTGTGAGGGGTGTACTCATATATGCCAAGTCCACTTCTGAATGGATGAAGAAAAACAAAATGAAGACTTTGGAGTGGCCTAGTCCTGACCTGAATATTTTAGTCACCAAACATCTTTTAAAATAGAAATATAATACATTTAATTTCATGTGAAAAAAAAAAAAAAACTACAAAATTTCAACTTTTTTTGTCCTCTTGATTTTTGCTCTTTTTAAATTCTTTATTTTAACATAAAATTGCCCAACAAATGTAGACCGTTATGATAAGCTGTTTTGTTAGATTAGCTTTACATTTGGCTTTAGTACTAACTAATCCAATATTTATGCACAAATATAACACTGTAAAGCATGCTATAGAAAAAAATATTATTAAAACGAGAGATTTGTTAGGGGTGAGACCACTTCAGCTTCTGAACGGCAGAAGAAAAACAAAATTAAAACTTTGGAGTGGCCAAGTCAAAGTCCTGACCTGAATCCAATTGAGATGCTGTGACATGACCTGAAAGAAAACATTTCATGCTCCAAAACTCTCCAATGTGGCTAAATTACAACACTACTGCAACTATAAGTGGGCAAAAAGTCTTCCACAGCGCTGTAACAAACTCATTACAAGTCATCAAAATCACTTGAGTGCTGTTGCTGTTAAGGGTGCCCCATAGACAAATATTAACTTAAACGAGACATTTGTGAAGTGTGTACTCACATATATCAAGCACTGTATATAATAAAACCAAAAACATTTATTAGGAAAAAAAAACAATGTGTCTTTCTTATATCTAGCTACAGCCTATTTGGATCTTTCCGGGCAGCCTAGCAAGCACACAAAAAAATTCAGAGAACCAGAAGGAAAGCGAGTCACTCTGGTCATCTGTGTTCAGCAATTAATCTCCCACACATGTACACACACACTCCCCGTTGGCTCAGTGCATTTGTGAAATCAGTGGAGCACAGCAGCAGACTCTCATAATGCAGCCTCCAATAGGAAGCTTCAACGCTGCCGCCGCTTCCTCCACATCAGCATTTCAGCACGCAGGAGCCCGAACCACTGCTCACCCTCTTTCAACATCCAGAGAGCTGCATTCACACGTGTTCAGATTACTGATTTCATCCTGCGCGCACTTTCATATCGTTTCCCACACATGCTGGAAACGTCAACGTATGCCATATACGCTAGGAGAACTGCCAAATCCATTTAGCGCCTATATATAAGTCAAGTCTTTTAATCATTATGGATGAGATGCGACAGGAAATCCATCCAATAGAGAAACCCCTGAGAGACAATGAGATTAGGAATGAGTATGGGTTTATATTATGTAATAAATGAGGGAAATGATACTACATAAAGAGTTTCTAGATAAGCCGCATGGTTAAACGCAAGGATTTGCTGCTGTGAAATGTGACATTTGACATTACAACCTGCAACGTTCAATACTGCCTCCTGCTGGTTATTTGGCCTGCTGAGTCAAGCGTTTGTTTTAATTACAGCACAATGGGTCGTCTCTAACAGCATGGAGGAGACCTTTCAGAACACTGACCTGAATGTTAAATGTAGCACACAATAAAAAAAAGCTCCCTAAAAAAAACAGTCGGTCAATCATGAATTGAACACCCAACAAGTCTGAATGTCACTACATGTGATTACAATAAAGCAAAGCAAATGATGTTAGAGTTATTCCTGAGGCTTTTTTTTAATGCAAATCAAAGTGTGTTTCCACTCAAATAATTATATCAATGTGTCAATCACAAATTGGGTTTTGGGCACTGAAATAATACAAGTATAATAAGCCTTTTTTCTGTACAGTACATTAGAGTATGTTGTTTCTAAATGTTTCTAAAGTCCACTTCTAAATGACTGAAGAAAAACAAAATGAAGAATTTGGACCGGCCTAGTCAAAGTCCTGACCTAAATCCAATTGAGATGCTGTTGCATGACCTTAAAAAAAAACATTTCATGCTCAAAAACTCTCCAATGCGGGTAAATTACTACAATTCTGCTGGGCAAAAAGGCCTCCAAAGTGCTGTAATAGACTTATAGCAAGTCATCAAAAGCACTTGATTGCAGTTGTTGCTGCTGAGGGTGTCCAACAGAAAAATATTTACTTAAACGAGAGATTTGTGAAGTGTGTACTCGTATATGTCAAGCGCTGTTTACAATAAAACCAAAAACATTTATTAGAAAAAAAAACAATGCATTTACAATAAAGCAAAGTAAATGATGGTAGAGTTGTTCCTGAGGCTTTTTTTTAATGCAAATCAAAGTGTGTTTCCACTCAAATAATTATATCAATGTTTCAATCAAAAATTGGGTTTTGGGCACTAAAATAATACAAGTATAATATGGCTTTATTCTGTGCAGTACATTAGAATATGTTGTTTAACTACACTTTTTGAAAGCAAAAGCATAATGAGGATTAAATCTTTTTTACTGTAATCCCCAGAAAACAAAAACCATAATTTTTTAAATATTAACATTAAATATTAACCCTAACAAGACATTTGTGAGGGGTGAACTCATATATGCCAAGTTCACTTCTAAATGACTGAAGAAAAACAAAATTAAGAATTTGGACCGGCCTATAGTCAAAGTCCTGACCTGAATCCAATTGAGATGCTGTTGCATGGGTTTTGGGCACTAAAATAATACAAGTATAATATGGCTTTATTCTGTATAGTACATTCGAGTATGTTGTTTAACTGCACTTTTTGAAAGCAAAAGCATAATGAGGATTACATCTTTTTTACTGTAATCCCCAGAAAACAAAAACCATAACATTTTTTTTATTAACATTAAATATTAACCCTAACCATAACAACAGATTTGTGAGGGGTGAACTCATACATGCCAAGTTCACTTTGAAATGGCTGAAGAAAAACAAAATGAAGACTTTGGAGTGGCCTAATCAAAGTCCTGACCTTCCAATTGAATCCAATTAAGATGCTGTTGCATGATCTTAAAAAACCATTTCATGCTCAAAAACTCTCCAATGTGGCAAAAATTACAACAATTCTGCAACTATAAGTGGGCGAAAAGGCCTCTACAGTGCTGTAACAGACTCATAGCTAGTCATCAAAAACACTTGATTGCAGTTGTTGCTGCTAAGGGTGTCCAACAGAGACATTTGTGAAGTGTGTACTCATATATGTCAAGCACTGTATATAATAAAACCAAAAACATTTAATAGAAAAAAAAACAAACAAAAAAACAATGTGATTACAATAAAGCAAAGCAAATGACGTTGGGTAGCTTTTTTGTAATGCAAATCAAAGTGTGTTTCCACTCAAATATTTATACTGTATCGATGTGTCATTAAAAAAATGTGGTTTTGGGCACTGAAAATTGGGCACATAAGAATGTGTTGTTTAACTATATTTTTTCAAAGCAAAAACACGATGATGATTATACATTTTTTACTGTAATCCCAAGAAAACAAAAACAATAACATTATTCAATGTAACAACACTTCAGATACTAAAAAATATTGTCAATAACCACTTAATAACAGTTTTAAATGGCACCAATAGACCATTTCAATATGGTCATGTCATTATCCCGTGACCATTTCCTGCCCGTTATCAAGATCATCATAAGATTTGATGATGATAGATGATCACAGAGCGCTGAACAGATCTTTTAATCCCAGTTGCTTTGCGCATGACCTGTCTTGTTGATATGATTATACATATTACAAAGGAGACGTGTTAATACGCGGCTGATAATTAATTCAGTGGGAGGGAAAACTCCTATGTCACGTTGCGGTCGGCCTGCATTCTATTTATTGTCATGAAATTTTAAAACAGACATTTATTGTCTATATATCAGCCCAATATGACTGTGGATACACTATACTTACACACAGTTCTGTTCAAACAGCTCACAAAAGTTGATTTTATCAAAGCTGCCCTTTAAAGATTATTTGAGACCAAAGTCTTTCATTGGTTTATAAAGGGTTTTGCATCTGAACTCTTCATATACAAAGGGAGAATGTCAATCAGATCATTCTGCAGATGATAAAATATCAAGTGTGATGATAAAAATAGATTTATTTATTTGTTACTATTAGAGATCAGCTATATTCACACACTGTTGCAACACAACTGTGTTTAAACCCCTTATAAAAGTGATTTTTGCATATGTCTGCTTTAATATATTTGTAGGAAAATAATGCCCCCCAAGAATTTTGAAATGAGAGGAAAGTTAAACTAAAGAGCAGCATTTATTAAAGAGTCACGAAACACCAAAACACATTTTATGAGCTGTTGACAGTCGTATATGCAGTCGTCCCACACTGCTAAAAACACTATTAGGACACCTATATTTAACTAAAAAGTGTAAATTGGTTGTTTTTGCGTTATTTCAAGCAAATTCGTACTTCCTGTTTGAAACAAATTTTTGAAGCTGCGTCACGGTCATGAGATAATAGCCTGTATTCCAGCGTGCAGACTGGACGTCTGTGCCAGAGTGTGTCTCATTACGTCTCAGAGTGTGCTGCATTAATGCATGAGTAAGGCTTGGTTCAAACCAATCAGCGTGCTCTATTGTGCAACTTCATTAATATTCATTACTGTCACAGTGTTTAGACGACAGAGACGCCACGTTGTGTTGGCAAAACAAGCATGAAGTGTTGCTTTTATAGTTTGCTGCCGTTAAGTTTTGGTTTCATTTTCTCTCTGTGAGAGCGCAGCTGGAGTCACGTGTGGATTAACAGTGTACGCGACGCTCGACAACAATAACTTAACTTACATGTCTAAGGAGGATTATTGTTTACCTGAGAGCTGTTCTCATCTGCAAACGCTGAGATCCGGATTCGCTTGTAGTCTTCTCTTAATAAAGACGCGGCTCTAGTTGCTGGTGATTGTCCTGTCTCTACGGATTTGGTAAGCGAGCGTCCAGTGCTCTTTGTTTATTCAGTTTGTTCGTATCGAACTAAGTTAACTATTGCACCGAGTGTAAACATGTTAGCACCACAACCAAACTTTAACCTCGTGTAGGATTTTCACCTAATTTTGTGACGGGAATAACACGCGCGGCTTTCTGACACTACCTGCCGTGTGCA
Organism: Danio rerio; assembly: GCF_052040795.2. Lineage (NCBI taxonomy): Eukaryota > Metazoa > Chordata > Actinopteri > Cypriniformes > Danionidae > Danio > Danio rerio. The sequence continues at coordinate 37,309,764 of NC_141044.1, forward strand.
TCTAAGTTTCCGGGAAATGCGGAGGGTTTTTTTTCTCTCATTCGCCGTGCGGTATCAAACATTGCGTGAAAAATACACGCTTAGAGCAGTTCCTCGAAACAAATATCTCGTTTGTCAAGAGGGGCATGACTGAATTTCCTGAATGAAAGAGCCAAACTGCAGTTAAAGTCCACCATAGAGGTCTGCATTAAATTTCCGAATAAATCGCGGGAGCGGTCGGTAACGGGTTTAATTTGGGACGGGAGCGGGCTGTCTAGCAATATAGCGGATATTGCTATGCGAATGAGAGAGAGAGAGAGAGAGAGAGAGAGAGAGAGAGAGCGAGCTTTGCCTGTGTGTGTGCTTGGTGCTTGTGTGTGTGTGTGTGTACGTTAGTGCGCGCGCGCGCGTGAATGTGTGTGAGAGAGAGAGAGAGAGAGAGAGAGAGAGAGAGAGAGAGAGAGAGAGAGAGAGAGAGAGAGAGAGAGAAAGAGAGAGAGAGAGAGAGAGAGTTTTCCCAGATAGCAAAATACACTCGGGCCAGTTCCGGCTAGATTCTCGCCTGCCGGAGACTTACCACTCAGCCCGGCTCCGGCTGCCGGACTCCGGATGCTTGTGGACTCACTGCCCGATTCCGGCCCGAATCAATCGGGCCAGATGCGGCGGCCGTAAGCGAGCCGACGCTGCCGCATCCGCGCCGGAATCGGCCAGAGAGTAATGTGCGCTGCGGCCCAGAGCTGGCGCGACTCAGTATTTATATACCTTTATATAAAACCTTTTGGTATTACATTGGTACTTGATACATGGTATTACAAGCCTTTGAGTTGATATAACAGCAAACGCCTGTGTGTCTGCTTGGTGCTTGTGTGTGTGTTTATACAGACAGCTTGGCTGTCTGGACTGTATAGCTGGGGGATTTTCGGTTTTGTTCTCCCCCGCTCTTTAGCGGGATCGGGCGCGGCGGGCAGAAAACGGGGAGGGTCAGGCAGCGGGACAACAAACTCTTAATATAAGCGGGAGCGGTCGGGTTCGGGCTAAAACCTGGCAGGTGCGGGCGGGAGCGGGATTCAAAATTTAGTCCCGCGCAGATCTCAAGTCCACCATTTAATAATTTGGCAAATAATTTGACTACAGATGTCCATGTAAACACAGTCACCTTCTCCCGTGTGTGTGTGTTTTGACTCTGAAACTCAGCGGGTGACCAAATAGACACTCCCACACCATCCCACTTCAGTTCCTCCGACACTCCTCCCTAAACAGAGCTGGACACGCCCACTTTTCTGACTTTTTTCAAAGTAGAGATGTGAAAACACCCTGCTGAAATGAGGGGGTTTCATGGCCCTTTAAAAAAAAAGAAACCTTTATGGAATGTAAATGTCACTTTCCATCACTCTAATGTATCCCTGCTGAAAAAAGTATTGATTTCTTTGAAACGACCTCAAACTTTTAAACAGCAGTGTCTTTATATTTGTATATGAGCCATGCTTAATTCAACAGAACAATTAGCATTCTGTTCGGATTGCTACGTATATGGTAATATCCGTCCTGCAGGTCGTAATTCATAAGAAACAAAAGGACACTATAAAGGCCCCGCACTGGCACTTCCCCAATAGTTTGACACGTGAATTCCTTTCAAGCAGAAAAATTAATTAGCATTTGAAAGGGGAAAGGTGACTTTTCCAGTCCCTGAGGTAAGTCTGCGAACAGCCATTCTGTGGGAATGAACTGAGAGCTAATGAATCCGCCTTATCAAAAGACATTTGTGGAGAAGGCGAGATTGCTGTCCTTTAATGAGAATGTAGAAACACAGGGCCGGATTCGGGACACTTGTGTTCGCTTTGATGTCTAGTGAGTGGCAGAGCCCTTCTAAATGGAAATCAAACATGTTTTGGCTGGTTTCAGGGCCAAATTAAGCACTTAAAAGACTTAAAATGACAATAGAGTCATTGTGTACTCGCCTTGATGCCATTTCAATCTTTTTGCTGTTATTTTTATCTTTAAAACACACACACAATTTCAAAAAACTTTAGTTTATTAATCAGTAATGACAAATAACTGCTGTTAATATTATTATTACTATGCCTGAAATCGCATGCATCCCTATAGGGGTGTCCCCAACCCAGGCTCATTCTGAAAATGTAGCCCTATATACATTTCTAGAGAGCGCCCAATACATCCTAGGAGGTACAAATTGTTGCAGCTTTGGTTTTGCGAATCCACCAGAGGCTGCTGTGTATGCTTTTCCAGATCTCAAATTTCTCTCGCGACTGCTGTTCTTGTGTAAATCCACCAGAGGCCGCTACCTACTGACTGACTGACGATCGACTGACCCACCCTCCTCCTTCCCTCAACCCAAGCGATAGTGTTTTAAAAAGCACCAATTGCCTAGTGCTCACCAACTTTCCTAAACCCAACCGACTGTGTTTTAAAAAGTAACGCCAAGCTTACTTATCTCCCAATGTTGGCATTGTTTTCATCATCAACTTTATAATACGTCCAGACCGCAGACATACTCGCAATTTTTGCTTCAAGCTGCTTCCGAGTTCTACTTTGCCGGCATTAAACCAATAGCGTCTTTGCAACAAAGTGAAAGCACGCATTGCTGTTTCTGTGTGAAGTCAAGAAAGAGGTCTAACTCTGCCACCGCATAACTATAGATCTGTTAAAAAATAATGAGAATATATAATATACATATATATCCGAGCCCTGATCACGTGATCAGATCTAGACATCCCTAACTATTACTTCAGACAAACACACCCAGGTGAAAAAAATATATAATTAAATGCAATTAAAATACACGTAAATACCCGCAAATACATTTTTAGTACATTGTTATTTTTTTTGTTAAATAAAAGTTTGATGGTTTTACACTATAAATATTTAGTACACTTGACAAAACTTTACTAAATACCAGTAATACTTAAATAAATTTTTAGTGTACTACAATAAAGTACACTACAGAAAAAACACCCAAAAGAGTTTTATTAGTGTGTTTTTCAAAAGTGTGCTTTAAATGCTTTAAACATTAGTTGATTTTTAGTACACTGTTTACATACTAATCCTAAGTTTAATAAGTTAATATATAAAAAATATATTACTAATGTATTGTAGTAGAAGTACATTTTCCCAAAAGTTGTACTTAAGTACACTTAATGTGAATGCAATATTATCACTGATTTTGAGTGTGGTAATTTTAAGTTTACATTAAATTGACTTTATTAAAAATCTATTAGTAATGTATTGTAGTAGAAGTACATTTTTCCCCAAATACTTTTAATACAGTATTTATCACACTTTTTTTTTATTAGTCATAAATATATTTAAATGTTTAAAAGTAGGGTTCAAGTGTATTTCTAGTTGTAACTAAATATATATATATTTTTAAATACAGATATAGTATGTTAAAAGCACATTTTAGTTCAATTTCAGTGCATCTCAAAATAGCACAGTTGAGTACACTTAGATGGTATTAAGTTTATCTTAACATATACTTAATACTATCTTTAAGTATATTAAATACAAAATTAGTGTGCAAAAATAGAGCACCTTTAGTACAGTACTGAAAAGTGTACTAAGTATACTTAAATAAAGTGCATTTTAGTGCACTTTTTACCTGGGCAGAACACCCTAACACTGCAGCGCTTTTTTATTTTCTCTATAAATAAAACTTTTTGTATTTTGTTGAGTTACAGCAATGTTGTCAGCTTGCCATCCTCTAAGAAAACGTTCATGGTTGCCTAGCAGTCTAGGGACGCTGTAACATTTTCAAGTGTTGCCCGGTCCGCGGTGGTAAAAAGGTTGGCGACCACTGCTAAAAACTAATGTGCTGCAAAATAAAATGTTCATTAAGAAGATTCAAAGTTAAAACATTAAAAGTTTGTGCTTTGTCACTAAATGAATTAACGATTTTTTTGACTTTACCTCACATTTTAGTCTCGCATCGAATCTTTTGACCAATCAAATGCTCTCCAGTGTCTGACATGCCACGCCCCCTTTAAGACACTTCTCATTTCATGAGCAGCTTCTCATTCTCATGGCAGTTAAAATTTACCCAATTCCGATTTTTTGCATTATATGTGACAAAGATCGGATCTAGCGCACACATTAGGATATTTAAAAATCAGTTTCAGGTCTCCTTCATATGTGGAAATAAATCGGATATGTGACAATGTAAACAGGCAGATCGGATTTATTAAAGCATTCTGTTTAGTACGTCATTAAACTAGCGACAATGTGATCCTTCTACATGGTTTATTGGCGTAGAAGGAAGAGCATGTGTGGAGACACCACCGCGCTAAACAACAACAACAGAGGAAACATGGAGGAGGAAAGGGGTCAGTCGCCACAATTTGCTCCCACCAGACCTGAGATCTCTCTTTCGCACAAATTCCTCAGAATGGTGAAGGACACCAAATATAAACCATAGGCGCAAGCTGCAATGACGACCCTTTCCCTTATCCACCTCAAAATCATTTTAAAGTTGGGCGAACTTCACATATTTCGCAGAGCTAAAAGCAAGATAATTTCTTCCATCGTGGCTAGTGTGGCGCAGATGCTAGAACCCGCCTTTACGTATGCGTGATGTTGTAAATTGTATAGCAAGTGTAAACACATGAATCAGATATGGCTCACCATTAAAAGAACATTCATTCATTCTCTTGTCAGCTTAGTCCCTTTATTAATTCGGGGGTCACCACAGCGGAATGAACCGCCAACTTATCCAGCAAGTTTTTACACAGCGGATGCCCTTCCAGCCACATACACATACACATTCACACACACTCTCATACACTACGGACAATCTAGCCTACCCAATTCACCTGTACCACATGTCTTTGGACTTTGGGGGAAACCGGAGCACCCGGAGGAAACCCACGCAAAGGCAGGGAGAACAAGCAAACTCCACACAGAAACACCAACTGAGCCAAGGTTCGAACCAGCGACCTTCTAGCTCTGAGGTGAACGTGCTACCCACTGCGCCACTACTTTGCCATTAAAAAAAACATGTGGCAAAAAATTATAGGCAATTAGAATTGGGCATTAGGACTTGAAGGTGTAAATGGGGTCAATGCCCTCTCTTCATGTTTCATTTGAGATTACGTTAAACATCGAATAAAAATGCACATTTCAAAGCACTTCATGAGACTTTTAAAGCTTCTTCATGAATTTGTTAATGTCAATGACGAAGCCTTATTTTTAAAAGTGTGGAGGGTGAATAAACAGTCCACAGTCCGCGTTTATTTTAGTCTGAATGTTCTTTTAACCGGCTAGGTAAATGATCCTCCTCCATTGCTCTATCAAGCTTCAGCGGTCGCTCCAGGGATGTTGATGCCGAACTGAGACAGTGAATCTCTTGGGCTGGAAGTGGAGAGCTTGTTAAAAGGAAACAGAGGCAGGTGTTAATGTATTCGCTCTACTGTACCTTACTGTCTACAGGAGAGTAAACAGCCCACGTACAGTCATTCAACAGAACCAGCAAGGTTTTCAAGGGCCATCAAAACATAACCGTCCGCCCTCCGGCATTATGAGGGGGGTGGGAAAAATTCAAGCCCAAAGCAAATAATGCGTCAGAAATAACACAACACGGTGAATAACACCCTCTTTGACATAAAATGGAGGCAATTACGAACTTCAGGTTTCAAGTAATTCCAGGGTTTTAATAGACGGGCATAAATCTACATTCATAAATTCATAATCGCTGATGTCCGGTGTCAGTCTTTCAGCACAAACGGTCATCTGAATATGTAAATGTACATTTAAAGCCCACTTAACGTTAAAAAAAAGACTGCTTTTTTTTCCAGTTCTGACTCACAGATCCCGAAGGACATTTAGACTAATGATTGTATCATGTGGTGAATAATTTCTGACCTTTTAACTCTTTAAAAACGCAGAGAAAAGTCTTTATTTGCATGCATGTCCAGAGAGAGAGCTCATAATGAGTTGCATGTAGTTGAAAAGACCTTTATCTTTGGCGCACACAGCTTTTCTCCCTACCAAAACAGATCACTAGAAGCATAAAAGCAGTCTGTACAACAATCACATGGTAACTTTATGTGAAGATCAGTGTAAAGTTTCTATTTACCAATACTCTTTATGAAAAAGCTAACCATAATTTGGACTACAAGTCTTTTTTTCCCCGTTTCTGATGTACATTAAAAATAATTGGCTTTGAAATCAAGAAGAAATGTAGAGAGGGACATTACTTTGCTCACTGTGAACAGATTTGTCAATTTGATTTAAAAGTGAATAAATTAAAATCAAATAAAATTTAAATTAATTAAAGATAAATTAAATTAAAAATAATAAGAAAAATTAAATGAAAGTAAAATAAAATAAATTAAAACTGAATTAAAATAAATTAAATAAAAATTAATGAAATGTTAAAATAAACAAATAAACAAATAAATAAATAAATAAATAAATAAAGTAAAATTCAGATCCCGAGGGACATTTAGACTAATAATTGTATCATGTGGTAAATAATTTCTGACCTTTTAACTCCTTTTTCTCCATACCAAAAAAAGATTTATAGCAATCAATAAAATCACAAGCATAAAGGCAGTCTGTACAGCAATCACATGATAACTTTACGTGAGGATCAGTCTAAATAAAAAACTAAAAACAAAAAATTTATTTAATTAAATTACTTTTTAAAATAATAATAAAAAAAACTAATTAAATAAAAAAACACATTGAATAAATTAAAACAAATTAGATTAAATAAATGTACTTAAAATAAAAAATAAGGAAATACATTACAATAAAATAAAAATTTAATAAAATGATTAAACTTAATTGATAAAAAAAATAATAAAGTCAATTAAATTAAAATAATAAAATAAAATAAAAAATAAAAGTTAAAAGTGTAAAAATTTTAATGAATTAAATTAAAAAAATATATAAATGAATAAAATAAAATTCACAAATGGGCGAAGCAGTGGCGCAGTAGGTAGTGCTGTCGCCTCACAATAAGAAGATCGCTAGGTCGAACCTCGGCTCAGTTGGCGTTTCTGTGTGGAGTTTGCATGTTCTCCCTGCGTTCGCGTGGATTTACTCCGGGTGCTCCGGTTTCCCCCAAAGTCCAAAGACATGAAGTACAGGTGAATTGGGTAGGCTAAATTGTCCGTAGTGTATGAGTGTGTGTGTATATGTGTGTGTGGATGTTTCCCAGTGATGGGTTGTGGCTGGAAGGGCATTCGCTGCGTAAAAACTTGCTGGATAAGTTGGCGGTCGCTGAGGCGACCCCGGATTAATAAAGAGACTAAGCCGACAAGAAAATGAATGAATGAAAATTCACAGATCCCATATCATGACATAACATATGCAGTGAATAATTTCTGACCTTTTAACTCTTTAAAAACGCAGAGAAAAGTCTTCATTTGCATGCGTGTCCAGCGAGAGAGCTCATAATGAGTTGAAAAGACGCAGCTTTTCTCCATGCCAAAAAAAGATTTATAGCAATCATTAGAAGCATTAGAAGCAGCCTGTACAACAATCACATGGTAACTTTACGTGAGGATCAGCCTAAAGTGGCTATTTACCAATTCTCTATGCAAATGCTCATCATAATTTGGACTTCAAGTCTTTCCCCCCCGTTTATGATGTACATTAGAACTAAATGGCTTTGGAATCAAGAAGAAACATACAGAGGGACATTATTTTGTTCATGGTGAACTGATTGAATGGTTGTGGTTTGAAATTGTTGAATTTAATTTATTTAACAGTTTGATCCCTCGTTCATGCCAGTAAACAATGAATTAGATTCATGGGGGTCAAAATAAAATATAAATAAATAATAAATAATCAGAATCAGATTTAAAATCACTGCCATGTTACATAACTATAAGAAATCGTCTATTTGGATGTTTAGGGTAATTTAAATAAAATAAAATAATTGTTGGATTGTTGGATCATTTGATTGACAGTTCGAACCCTCCCCTATGCCAGTAAATAATTATTTAGACTTCATGAGAATTTAACATTTATTATGATGTGCACAAATAAAATACAAATATATATATGTAATAAGGATTTTGCAATTTTCCCTAAATATCAGTATTATTTAAGTAATATTTTAAAAAAATATAATAAAATAAAAAATAATAATAAAATTTAATTTAAATCAAATTAAATTAAAAATTAAATAAAAAAATACAATTAAATTAAAAATTATAAAAATTAAATTAAACTTAAAATTGTAAAAAAGAAATAAAATAAAATAAATTAAACAAAATATTTTTTATTAAATTAAATAAAAAGAAAAGAAAAATAAATGTGTTATGATCATATATGTAAACATTAAATTAGTTGTTTAATTATGCCTTTATAATCATTTTTAAACATTTATTAAAATTAAATAAAAAAATTTAAATGTAAAAATATAATAATAATGGTTGCTGAGTTTTCTCATCGCAAGAAATTTTTAATTATCTAAAAAAATATGATTCAGACATGATTTATAAATTTATGGTACTAGATTGCATCCATCTATATCTGTTACAAGCAATATCAACACAAAATGTACCGAATAAAACATTACAGTCTAGACTTGAAAAACTGCATCATATACAGTCAGTGACATGAGGGCAATTAAAAAACCTGACTTTTAATTTCTTTGTGAACAATTACTTTCCCCCTCTTGCTAACATGAAACGATGACCTCTGCAGTTCCGTTCACACTCCTCTATGTTTTATTGTTGAATAATAGAGACGTTCAGTGCGAGAGCTGCTGATTTATAGCTTTGCTGCATGAACCCAGCGCCGATTTTTACATGGATCATTTATCACGGATTTCATGCTTACATTTACAGTTACGTTTGATCTCGGCAGACATTTTTTATACCAAAGCGACTTAAAAGAAGCATCTCTCATAAGTGGCAACTGCTCCAGCCACTAGAAATGTGACTTAGAGCTGGGATAAGACTTTATGAATCAAGAACCATAAAAATGATTCAACTGCATGATAGCTGTAAGTACATCATTCATCAGGTCTGTAGAAGTATGTTCAGAACACTGCAGATTTAATGCGAGTGCTTTCCTAAAGCACTGTCAAATGTGGTCAAATCGGCACTGTAACCAGGAGGAAATTAATTAAAATATAATGTGGCTCATATGGCAGCATTTCACTGATGGACGATGCAAAAAATGCCTTTCTCTGGCCCTCTGCGTAAAGAAACAGATTTTTCTCTCCTTAAATTAAGAATAATTGATAAGCTTAACTTAATAAGCTAAATTAATAAGCTTTACTTCAATAAATCTGCTTAAAATAGCTCCTTTTATGTCATTTCTGGCTTTCTCGTGTTTGTTTTCTATTTATCTTTAAATCTACACTCACAGGCCACTTTATTAGGTACAACTGTCCAACTGCTCATTAACGGCAGTTTTTATTTAGACATGGTCAAGACGATCTGCTGCAGCTTAAACTGAGCATCAGAATGGGGAAGAAAGGTGATTTAGGGTTTACAGAGAATGATCTGAAATAGAAAAAAATATCCAGTGACTGGCAGTTCTGTGGGCGCAAATGCCTTGTTGATGCCAGTGATCAGAGGAGAATGGCCAGACTGGTTCCAGCTGATAGAATGGCAACAGTGACTCAAATAACCACTTGTTACAACCGAGGTCTGCAGAAGAGCATCTCTGAACACACAACACGTCCAACCTTGAGGCAGAAGACCACACCAGGTGCCACTCCTGTTAGCTAAGAACAGGAAACTGAGGCTACAATTCACACAGGCTCACCAAAATTAGACAACAGAAGATTGGAAAAACGTGTCCTGGTCTGATGAGTCTGAATTTCTGTTGCAACATTTGGATGGCAGGGTCAGAATTTAGCTTCAACAGCATGAAAGCATGGATCCATCCTGCCTTGTATCAATAGTTCAAGCTGCTAGTGGTGGTGTAACGGTGTGAAGGATATTTTCTTGGCACACTCTGGGCCCATTAGTACCAATTAAGCATCGTGTCAATGCCACAGCCAACCTGAGTATTGTTTCTGACCATGTCCATGCCTTTATGATCACAGCGTACCCATCTTCTGATGGCTATTTCACGTAGAATAGCACTTGTCAAAGTGCAAATCATCTCAGACTTATTTCTTGAACATGACAATGAGTTCATTGTACTCAAATGGCCTCCACAGTCACCTGATCTCAATCCAATAGAGCACCTTTGGGATGTGGTGGAACAGGAGATTTGCATTATAGATGTGCAGCCGACAAATCTGCAGCAACTGTGTGATGCTATCATGTCAATGTAGACCAAAATCTCTGAGGAATATTTCCAGTACCTTGTTGAATCTATGCCACGAAGGATTAAAGGCGGTTCTGAAGGCAAAAGGGGGTCCAACCTGGTACTAGCAAGGTGTACCTAATAAAGTGGCCGGTGAGTGTATGTCCAGGTAATAGAACAAATGAAGTCCAATGAACTATATACAGTACAGGTGAAGTCAGAAGTATTAGCTGTATTTTTAAATTTTAATTCTTCAGAGCCGTACATTTCTGCAATGAAAAAAATTCTCATTATTTTGAACACATGGAAGGAGAAGAAAAGAAGATTATCTGAATTGACGGTGGTTTTACTTTTTAATAAGACAAAAAGTACAAAAGTAGCAAACTAATTGCTTTAAACTTTCATTAATCTATATATATGCCATGTACAGCTAAGGGGTCAGGAAGTTCTCTGAAGATAACATTATCCTACATAATTTTTTTAGGTTTTTAAAAAGGTAAATGCAAGTTATACAGTGTGTTGTTAGTTGCAGAGCTCCTCTATTTAAAAAATAAATCCTGCAATTTCTGAAAGAGCCCAAGCCTCTCCCAAGCCCAAGCCAACTCAGAAAAAGTAATGCAAAAGTGACTCAAAAGTAATGTAACGCATTACTTACCATAAAATAGTAGGCAACTAGTTACTTTTTGGGGGGATTAACTCGATATTGTAATGCATTACATTCTAAAGTAACTTTCCCTAACACTGTATATAAGTTTACAGTACTCAAACCATTTGGTTTTTAAACATGAAAATTCGAAATACACTAATTTCATGAAAAAGTTAAACCAGACTAATTTTGATGAGTTCATGCCATCTGTGATGGTTAATTTGAAGCAATAAACTCAGATATGAACATAACATAACATAAATTACGAAGTAATATAATCAAATATAATTTGTAAACTTTATGGCTTTGTGGTTTTCTGTATACATTCATTCATTTTCTTTTCGGCTTAGTTCCTTTATTAAACAGGGGTCGCCACAGCGGAATGAACCGCCAACTTATCCAGCACATGTATTCAAGAGTTCACGCTTACCTGATGATTGATAATAAAGTTTGTTTGGCAAGCTGTCCCGGGAGAGAGCTCTGAGCTTTTAAGATCCTCGAGCCCTGGGCTCCCTCCCGTTGCAGGGCGAGAGGGGAGTTCGAGCTCAGTTAGATCTCGATGACTTGATTTGTTTATAAATAAACTTCACTTATTCAGCGAATACCCTTCCATCCACAACTCAACACTGGGAAACACCCATACACCCTTGCACACACTCACACTGTTGCCAATTTTAGCTTATTCAATTCACCTACAGCACATGTCTTTGTACTTGTGGGGTAAACCAGAGTACACGGAGGAAGCCCACACCAACACGGGGAGAACATGCAAACTGAAAAAAATGGCAACTGACCCAGCCAGGGCTTGAACCAGCAACCTTCTTGCTGTGAGGCGATCGTGCTACCCACTGTGCCCCCGTGACACCACTGTTTTTTTTCACAATTTAAAAGAAAAATATCTGAGTTTGTTGAACAACTGGGTAACCTTGCAACGAATGCATGCACTGTACTCAAATTAAACCCAAACGCGAGTAAACAACTAGGCAGAGTACAGTGAAATGCACTGTACATTGCAGTTAACAACCCCTTTAACCACTTCCTTAAAAAAAAAAAAACTGCATAAAAGTCTGAAAATGAGAGCTGAAAAAAAAACCTGCACTGAATAATTCTGCTTCATTTACAAACTCATTTTGTTCACATGAACATAACATGGCGAACAGCACTCTGGTTGTGTGTGTTTGTAATCTTTGAGGAAGCTGTACTTTTTCTCGACTGCGATTCAAGTACTACATACTGTACACTGAGAGATGAAATTAAAGTTCCAGGGGGTGCAATGTAACAAAATAAGTTCTTTTTCAGCAGCGATGAGTCACACACACACATGAAGCCGCTTCTTATCACCAATTCTCAGAAGGCACATAATCAAGCGCTCCCTTTGAGCCTGAGACAAAAGCATTCTGGGATTCAAAAGAATGTTCTGGAATTTTAAAAAATACCAAATTTTGTTGGTCAGTGACCAGAAAGGAAACACTGACAAAAATTAAAAATAGTTTGGCTATAGTCTGGGTGCTTATTCATGTTTTGAATGTTAAAGGTAAAAATGGTGCTTTTTTAACTTCCTTTAGTGTGCTGTTTGAGCATTAAAAAAAAAAGATCTGCAAAGCTACAAAGCAGAAAATGTTCCAGCAGGAGTAATCCTCTATATAAGAAAGCAGCATTGTTTCTGACCATTCTCAAACGCTTTCATTGTAGCTCTTAGTTTTCTTCTGGGAATGAACACATCACTACATTCTGAATTTAAGGAATTTCTGAGCCAAGTTGCAATGTTTTTGTCAGTGTTTCACATATTTAATGTTTAATATTCCCACAACAAAGGATGCACCAAAATTACATTTCTGGGCTAAAACCAAAACTTCTGCAGGCACTTGGATTAAAACCAAAA